>NW_009616749.1:154446-160263 GCF_000690535.1 Cariama cristata
GGTGATGGGGCAGAGAACAGCACTTTCCAGAAAGGGAGTCAGATGTAAAATTGGGATGAGACCCCCGGCTTAATGCATTGTACCATCCTCCTATTTCACACAGCATATTTCCCAGGTCTCAGGCAACCGCATTTCAATTACCAGGGTAGAAAGAATTCAGCATGCATGTTTTACTTTAAAGTTCAAGGGTTTAAACATCTACTGAAAAAACAATCCTTCATCCCACATCCTTCATCCCATGACAGGAGAAGGAAACCTTTACACAGAGCAGTATTTTGGCTTTTCCATCTTCGGTGATCCAGATTAATGGAAACGCAAACTGTAATCTTCACAGTTGTCATTTTCACAAGGTAGCTTTTATTATTTTGTAAGGGTTTAAAGTAGACAGCCTAGATTCATTTACATCAACAGAACCAAGGGTATCACAGCACTTGCAGAAATCATTATGCTATCCTCATCATTTTCCTATTTTGAAATAACATGGAGAAAGCGTGGGAACAAGTCTGAACTTATTTTTCTCTACTAATTGAGACTGAAGGGATAAATCACCATTAGTACACTTATTTCATCTAATTCAGATAGTGGGAAATCAGGCCAAGTTAAATATTTCATTCGCATGCATGCAGAGCAAACAGCAAAGGCTCTTTCGTTAGATCAGCTTTTTATGTGTTTCTGAAGGTAATCTTGGGCAAAGGCAAGGTAACGAAGCACAGAGTGATCATTAACAGTAGGTAATAAAAATGAGCCCCGTAACATTACCTCATCCTGAACTCTCATCCAAGCTGTGTGTAACCTTCTCAGTACACAAGGAGAACAAGCAAGTTTTAACTACCTAACCACTGTGACAGGCTGCAGCTGCAACTGCAACTCTACTGCTTCATTAACTATGTCAAATTAATGTTGAATCCTAAATAGAAGCAGGAGTTAAAAGGAGTTTTGAAAATTAAGCAAGCAAGCAAGCAGCAGTATCAGGCCATAACTCTTCAGTCATCTCTAGTCTCCAGAAAAATAAAGAAAAATTAATGTTTCCATGATTTTGCTTGACTTTAAGCTTCTAATCATACATCTCTGCACCTTCTTCAGCTGCATCCTTTACTCATGGAAGGCCCCTTCTGAAAGGAGACCACACAATCTTCTCCTACTCTCCACTTTCATGAAAGCACGACAGCAGTCTGGGAAATTAAGTGGCAGTTAACAGAATTTAAAAAAAAAAAAAGTGTCTCCAACTATGAAACTAATGAATAGCATATGTAAATTACAAACTTCATGTACATTGTTTTCTTGCCTCCTTACTTCCCAATACTTTTACTTAACATCCTACCCCCTGCAAACAGTAGACTGGCAGATGAAAATTTTGGATTTTTAGCTCTCTAAGCATCATTTTTCTCAAGTCAATTTATGTAGATGTTTTTGTTCTGTAACAGGAAGGTAAAATGCTATCTATACCCTTTCAAAGAAAACGTTTATATTTCACTAATTCAACTAGAATCAAAGTGAATTGAACACATCTGTAGCTATCTTTAGATGGTACAAATGGAACTATCAGCTTGTATCTTTTGTGGTAAGGATACCACTACATTCAGTGTTTGCTACATGATTTTAGCAGAAACAGTGGTTTCTGAACAATATCCATAAGTAAACAGCTGAAAACAAACATACAAAAACATTAACTCAGGCAATCTGTCCAGCTGGTAGAAGACACTTGTCTTTCATGTCCCAGTAGTAGTTTTGTTGCAGTCACGATGACTTAAGGATAGAGGTAAGATTGAGTTTTGGGAACAGAGGTATTATCTAGGTATACACTTAGAAAAAGTAGACCAGCTTCCCCATATACTGAAGAAAAGCCTATGCCTCCAAAAGCTGGTTTGCTTTTTCCAAACTAGGTACATAGTTGTGCTATTAAAAATGTAACATCTACCTTCAGAATTTGTCCTGCATAGATGATAAGAGACAAGAAAGCTAAGCAGAAGAAAGGAAAGCACCGTCGATTAACCAGCTAATAAATCCCAAGATAAGGATCATGTACATCATTTCCCTTACCCTCTTCTCTAACTGCCTTCATGGACACCCAAAGAACACAAGTCTTTGGAGCTCCCATTTGTGTCACAATCTTACTACATAACCTTAAAAACCTTATTGAGTGGTCTTAAGTAGTCCTCAAAAATAATTAAAAAAAAAAATTCAACATCATCTCTAATTTTATTACATTCATACTAGGAAAAATACTATTCAATTAGTCAAAGTCATATGCAAACAGAAAACATTTCTTTTACAGCTGTTTTCATCCTGAAAATTGATAAACACATCAGCATTCTTCTGTGCTACGGTAAGTCATTAACTACATGATCTACCTACATGAGCGCTGCAGAAGAAGCCATTTCAGTTTTTATAAATCTGTATCAAAAGTTGCAATGAAATGAAAGTTGTTTGTATCTATAAAAAAAAATAATCCACAATTTCAACATTTCCAACTATAACATAAAGACTACTTAAAAGCACTTCTGTATTCAAGTTTGCAACAAACACGTTGCTAACAGAAGTCAGAAACCCACTACTGAATCAGCAAATTGACATAATAAGGACAGCAGAATGCCAATAAGAAAGTAGCTAAATCAGTCTGTCTCAATGGCATCTAGGAGTGTGCTGGGAACCTGACTGAAGAAAAAAAAAAAAAAGAAACTGAGAATTATAGCAACCTCTGAAACCTGCAGGCTTAGGTTTCTCAAAGCCCTGGTCCAGTTCTGTTTAGTTTAGGTTTCCAATTACAGTAGTTTCAAAAGCCACCAGTAATTTCAGTTATCTGAATTTTGGATGCACTTCAGAAGACATGTCAGCTCAGGCAACTGAATTCTAATGTGTAATGCTAGAGTTCTTGTTACACCAGCAAATGATGGAATTTCCAGTGTTCTACTTTACTTTGAAAGAATGAGATAACCCATCAGTTTAGTTTACTATATAATGACATACATCACTGTGTTTTTCTTTTACCTTTTGAATCTGCCTTTACAAGCCACATGAGCACAGCAGGAAGTGTTAATTATTCACCAGAAAGATTTCTGGTCTTTCCTGAATTAGTCACACGAGAACATTAATAGTCAAAGGAGAGACTGCATCACAGAATAATGGATAATAATGGGGTCCTATCTTCATCAAGAGAGTGCTGCAAAACCACCTGAGACTTGCAGATGTGTAATGCAGGCGGTTCTTGCTCTTCTAATTGCATAGCAACTCTTCTGACTGAAAGAAACTTCCTCCACCCACCACAAACACTTCCTTCTCCATGAACATCCTTGGAAACAACATGTCAATGGGTCAATATTGTCCTAGAGCAAGTTCTGACTTAAAACAAACACCTCTCTCTAAAGGACAGGGCTGGAGAAGCTGCAAATACTTCTTGCTACCAAGTCTTTCATTCAAGGTTCCCAAAGCACTGTGGAATTAAAGGAAGAGTGATACGTGATTCACTAATGAAGGAAGACATGCAAAGGGAAAAGCATGGACCGACTGTCACACAGTGCAGTGGTAGAAATAGTAATAAATCCTTTTCAAACTTAAATGCCAAGACGGGGACTTTTTTTAATAAGGGAACATTCTACTACCCTTACCTTTATGGGTTTATAGTCTTTAAACTCTTGTAATAAATGTAAGATGTATTTTTTAAAAAAAAATGTCAGCATTAGAGCACAATGTTTATATACTTGGAATCCTAGTACTCAAGACAAAGTTAAAACAGGAATGTGCCCGGTGTCCAAAATAAAACCAATGCTAACAAACTGCAGACAAAGTAAGAGAATAATATATAGTGACATTGAACTCTCTCTATATAGTAACAATCTAATATCTAACTAATTCTGGAAAAGAAATATACTCTAAAACAGGCATGTTAGAAGTATCACAAACAATCCATGTATTTGACAACACCAGGCGTTACAAGCAGCAGACTTAGTCCACTTTCTTAAATAAAATGAGGAATCAATTTGCTCCATCTTAAGTTATTTACTATTTCCAAGGCAAGTTTAATTTCAATTACTTTGCCATGAAGTATTAATCATAAAGCCCCAATGCCAAGAAAGAGATATTTGAAGTATTCAAATGTTACTGTTAATTGCTTTCATCTGAAAGTTCAAAAATTAGTTAACACCTAAGGAAGTTACTGAGTATATATGGATTAATCCTAAAAGCCCTTTATCAGTTACAGCAGAGCTGATGGTTCATCTACACATCTATGTAAAAACAAAAAAACCAAGATCTCAGTGGCTTCAAAGAAACTACTGTATTTTAAATCTTCTAAAATTCTGAACATTTTTAAAACTTAAATCATGATGCTTTCCATATCAATTTTTTTCCTATTAAAAACTGGATAATTAGACTAACATGCTTGCAAATTAAAAACGGAGAGAACCTTTATTATTGAAACATACCATGTTAAAAATGTTTTCACTTCTTCAAAGAAGTACACAGTCAAAAGTTTGATTCTAAAAATGAAATTATTAGATTTTAAATTGATTAACATGTTAACAATTCTGGGGAACACTTGAAACCTATCTGCATGAATAGGCAAGCATTTGTTAACACATAGACAGTTTTAGAAACCATTATTGTCCGTTAGTTCACTGAAGGAGATTACTAAAAAAAGGTAACACTAGGACATTAAACTATGAACAAGCATTACTGCATCCGACACTAATGCCTCTTCTTGCAAACTGGTGTCAGCAATACTTGACCTAAGATTCACCTTTCTCCAGCTAAAAATGCATTTCATCAAGTAATATTGGATACTTGTTAAAGAAAAGTTTCAAAGACAGTTAATTGATTTATCAAAAAGCTAGACTTCTTAATATTGACATTATCTTGGACTGAAATAGCTTCTAATCAACAGTTAGAAGGACAATCCAATTTCCAATACTGAGGGACTCTTGCTAAATGACAGCATTTTGTCTACTTTATATGTGCAACTTCCTCTGAGACACCTCTAACAACACATAATTAGAGATCAAAATGCTGCTGTTAAGGCAACAGGGTTGATCTCAGTAACAGTCACATTGTGAAGGCTGGTTGTGTTTTAGCAATTAAGTCAATGAGGACACGACTTTGGATTCTGCTTTTCCAAGTGACAATTAGGAGGTTATCACGGAACCAGAACCAGCCTGCTTTTTTTTTAAAAAACACTGCTTCCAATCTAGTACTGTGCTCCTATCCTCTCCCCCTTCCTTAGGTGCTTAGGAATTAAATAGGACTTCTTCGTTCAAACAAGCAGAAGTTAAATACGTACACACATGGTGGAAGCCCCATCCCTAGAGGCATTCAAGGTCAGGCTGGATGGGGGTCTGAGCAACCTTATCTAGTCGGGAGATGTCCCTGCTCACCGCAGGGGGGTTGGACTAGATGACCTCTAAAGGTCCCTTCCAGCCCAAATGATTCTATGATTACTAAAACAGGCCCTCAAATTAAACAACTCATCCAGCATCAGATACTACGTAGACTAAACAGCTAGAAACTAAATACAGTAATCTTCAAACAACCTCTTTTTCTCTCAGTTTGTCTAACTGCTTATTAAATTTTTTTGAGGAAAACCAGTTTTTATCTCCATTCAAAATTTTTCATTACTTCCAGTTATTCTCTTTACACCAAATACACACTGGAAATCAACACTAGCCAAAGTACATTTATTAAAGGACATAATGCCAATGAAAGTAATTTTAAAAATAAATTCCCTTAAACCACTAATAAAAATACTACAACATTTAGAAACTGAAATTTATCTTCCTCCCATTGACCTACACTGTTGAAGTTCAGAGCATGCATATGGTGGCCAGA
>NW_009616749.1:160297-160634 GCF_000690535.1 Cariama cristata
ATACCCCAATAACATAGGGCAGCATTCCCCATTGCAGGGAAGACACCAGAGGACAGGTTAAATATAAAAATCCATCAACAATTTCCTAACACAACTTCTCCGTGCAGGCAAGTAGCGCACTTACCACAATGCTACTACTCAGATGCTATCAACAGAGAAATTGAACACACAATTCCAAATGTCTTCCTTCTCTAATTGAGAGAATACTATAACTCTTCAATTAATACATTTTCCTGAGTACGAGTAAAGAATAATTTCGAGTAAATGGAGCTATGTATTACAACACACTGTTTGACTTCCACGTTACAAGATTTCAAAAAAATGTTTTTTTTTAAAA
>NW_009616750.1:0-23072 GCF_000690535.1 Cariama cristata
CACCGTCGTGGTGGTGGTGGTGGTGGTTTTCATGGGATATTTTGTAGATTCCATAGCCTTGCTGGAATGACAGGTTGAATTCGAAACCCCTACGTTTGGCTAAGCAGAAAGGAAAGCAATGTCGTATTAAATGAGTCGAACCCAAGAAGAAAAGTGAGATCACATACACAATGAAAATTACATTCTAAAACAGGGAATAAATTATTTAGCAACTGCTAGCAACAGATAATTTTCTCTCCATAAAAAGAATGAACTGTTGAGAAGAAAGACTTCTCAGATAGTATGTTATTACACTGCCCTCTTAATGAACTCAGAAATGACACATTCCAAAGTTCATGGATTGCCAGAAACTGGTAGATTGTCTGCCATTTTCAAAAATACACGGGCTAGGATGTTTTATGGGATACACTCAAGAAGAAAATACTTAAATTTTGTAATACTCTTTTTTTCACAGCCTGTTTCAGCTATATTCCTAAAGGTGAAAAATTGTACTAAATGATACAACCTTTCTGAGAATCCGTAACTAACCTTCAATATCAATAGTCAAGCAAGAAAAACAGAATTCTACAACACAAAATAAATATCTGAAGTATTTATAGAATGAAATTTTTGTATCTTCTCCATTCTAAATTCAGTGCTCCAACTAATCTTACACAGTAATTGAACAATTAAGTAAAAATTCTCCATCATTATTTACACCCTTTCATTCTACCTCCTTTCTAACACAAATCACCTGAGATTCCTCAGCCTCCCCCTTTTCATCTTACATGATGTAGCAACTAAATGCCTTTTATTTAACTAATGAAATCATCTTTCCACCAAACCTTTCATGCTAAATTATAAAATAAAAGGTATGAGGATGTATTTATACAACCTCTATTTCTACTCAACAGTGTGTGTGCTTTCTAGATCATACATAATTATGGGTGAAACTCTGACCTTAGCAGTCATTGCATTAAAACTTGAGATCGGTCTTTAGTACAAATATCTAAAAGTCACAGATTTCTTTTAAATAATTTTATAATTGATACTTTTCCATCTGTTGAATATTTATCTCTCTAAATAGGATTATCAAATACATCTGAAATAAACTTCCTTCTTGACAAACGGCAGTCATCCTCTCCAGGAAAGCGGTTAGAATGGCGTCAGTGGCAGCACAAGCCATCCTGCACTTTGAGAATGCGTTGAAAGCAAGTGAAAGCCGGGAAGGAGAACAGCCTTTGGCCAGGGTTCAGGAGCTTGCTTTCTCCCTGAACATGCAGTGCATGTTGGAATTCATCCACTGATCTTGGAGGACTTTCACTCCAGAGGATGGGAAACGACACCCAGATCCTCAGAATTATTTAGCTCCTACCTTTTCCACTTGGACTAGATGATCCTTGTAGGTCCCTTCCAGCTGAACTGTTCTATTCTTATTCTAATTCTAATTCTAATTCTAATTCTAGTTTAGTGTATAATTCTAACTTTCTAATAAAACTTGCCAGCACTTTCAGTTCCCTTTGGGCCAGGCCTCAAGGAACAACTGTATCAAACTCTAGCGCTGCAACTCTCACTTCTGAAAGATTAATGCATAAATCTATCATCTTCATGTAAAAATATAATTGCAGCATTACAAATAGGAAATTGGAATTATTTTTCTGTTAAAGCTATTCTTGATAATAATTATGAACGTAAATTAAAAAAACAACTATTGCTCTGTCTTCCCCCCTTGTAGGCTTCCTTACTGGTATTTTTACCAGAGCATGTTTATTGTATGTTAACAGAGATGATCTAACAGATACAGATGTATTTAATACCCTGTGGCAGATTTCTGTCCTTCAAACTTTCCATAATGACCTGCTGTTAAACAGCTGGACTTTTTAAGCTCATACATTCTTGGTTGTCCCAGAAAGCAAACATGTATGAACATATATGCATACATTTGTGTGTAAGGAATGTAAACTATTCACTAGTAAAGATACTGAACTTACATTAGTATGTATAATAAGCTTCAGTAAAACATTTTAATAACAAATACTTCTCACAAGAATATTGGAAACATATTTTCATTTGTAATTCAAAATGCAATCCCCCTGTGCAGATACATGAACACTGGAGACTGCGGTGTTTCATAAGTAACTCTGGCCCGAAAGTGTACAGGAAAGCATTATGCAGCCTTTTGGCCACAAATACGACAGTGTTCTCCATGTTCACAGAAGCCTACGTGTGTTTTTCACTAGAGATGAGTTCATGGAGTGACAGCTGTATTTCTTTGTCTTCCGCTTCTCGGACTGAGTCTTACCACATGATCAAGCTCTTTATGAAACGAACAAAAGTGGTGTAGCTGTAGGAGACCGGCTGTGGCAGTCAGTGAGTGCCGGGATTCCTCCAGCTGGTTTTGCATGGAGGCCCAGAGGAAAACAAGGTTTTAGAAGATTCCAAGAGGGTTACCAGTGAAGGTCTGGCATCCTCTGTTGCACCAAGGTAAACTTTATAAACATGCAGGGAAATATTTTTAGGCAAAAACCGTGTAGGAGTTCCTTAGCTTTCAACAAGTAGCATGAACACACTGAGAAACAGGTCCCTCCCATAAATCGCATCCTTTGCTATTTGCTTATTGGTGTCGCTCTGATTCCTGGTTAGTAGCTACAGCGCAGGTGTACAAACAATAGCTCCTACCCTTCTCATAATTTACTTGCAATTAGCATGTTTTTGTCCCCCACGACGCTGAACATGTCTAGCATGTTCCATGTATTTGATGAGTAGAAGTCAGATTTTGGCAGATACATCTTTCCCAGGGTAGGAGAGGAGAGCAAAAATAGGATTCAGAGTCCATCAGACTTTGCTAAAAGATTTGACAGTGATCTGGGAAAATCAGCCAAGCTTCTGTGCCTCAGCATCCACTATTTCCATCCAGCTGTCTCGTATTAACATTGTGAGTCTCATATACTGTTTTGAATAATGTCTATATGATCGAGGTATATGATTTCGAGGAGCACAAGGTACTGTTACTGACACTAACTTCCTATCCTCTTTACAACAAGATACATTCCAGCTGCGTGTCACGTTTCCGTACTTACTTTTGAGTTCTTCTGAAGACACTGCATATGAATTCCTCCTGCAATTAATGATGCAGCCACAGGGCAGGTGGATCCAGCGTTCTGACAGGACAAATACTGGGGTGACCGTGGCAGCCAGCAAAGTCAGATGTCTCAAATAAAAGGCTTTGAAAACCAGTGATGTGCTGGACAACCATCTGTATCTGAAAGGCAGAGCATTTTCAAATTTAAATCACTTCAGGTACATGAGACACTTCCAGGAATAAACAGAACATCTCACTATGAATATGACACAACTAAAAGACACAGGTTGTCTTTAATGTTTGCTGAGCCTGTCAATTTTGTTTCTAACAGAGCGGAGAAAACACACTGACGGTGGCTCTCCTCCTCATTCTGCATTTCTCAGAACAACACTTGCTTAAGCTAAATCCAGATGCCTGAGCACTTTTAAAAGAAGCAACTCTCAAGCCAAGCAACTTAGAAAAGACCGCTAGCTCAGTCTCTCCCGTGCGGTACCGAGGAACCCCACCCCCTGATGGGGAGCAGGAGAGAGGACTTCGCTGTGCCACAGATGCTCCGTACTGCTCGCCTTCCCTTGAGGGATGCTGAGGTGCTGAGCCTGAGCCTACGCCCATCCCGGGGACAGCCCCAGACCCATGTTTCGTGTTCTCAACAGACTCCTTTCTCATTATACATGGACGTACCTGCTCCCAAATATACCAGTGCGTGCACATAGACAGCACTCCCTCCCACCCCCTCAATGCTACAGAGAGTACAAAGATGCAAGCAAGCCTCCTTTTCCTAACAAACTCCTATTTTTTAACCAGTCTGGCAGAGGACGTGACTCACAGCTATGACAAGGGGCAGAAAGGCTAGCATAGCGTAGTACAATTCACAGACCCCATAATGCTTGTCAGACAGCTGGCAATACAAAAGGGTTGGCCTTATTCACCCCTCTATTCAGGTGAAACAAATGATGTGATGATAGAGTAACATACTGATGAATCAGGCTCTGCCAGACCTGCTGAAAGCCAGTTACATTCCTGTAGTGACACAGACCTGCTTAGAGGGACTTTTGCCAGCACCAAGTATACTATAAGGACGAATTGCAATGGCTACTGTTCATCTGTTTCAATACATGAGACACCAACTCACACCCCGTTTAAATATAAGTAAACGTTAGAAAGTAAAGCAATCTGACAATTTACCATCATAGGAAGCCAGAGAAGGACTTTTGTCAATGCAAGAATCAGCGAGAATCGTTTCTGGGCAAAGCCCACCACGAAGCTCCTGCTCTGTATGCTGTTCATGCAGCGAGGCTCGAGTGCACCGCTTTCAGCCACACCTTTCCTAAAAACTGCTTCTGAGCTTGGACATGGATTTTGGAGATGCTTCAGGGTTTTATCCACAGGGCCCACCGGTGACAGAGGCGGGGTAGCAGTACTGCAGCCTGCAGGCGTCCCAGGGGTGACGTAGCCTCGAGAGATTTCCTGGTAATCAATGTGTAATAGCTGTTGCTCATCTGAGCACAACAGCTGGTAAGTCAGAGGAACAGACAGCACTGTGAGGAGGCAAAAGCACAGCGAGTAGACAATAAATAAAAACAAGATGTAGGAGCTGGCACAGTCAGTGAAGCAGCCCCAGGAGGTAGGGATGTACTTGCCCCAACCACAGAGAGGCAAAATGCAGATCAGCAAACTGACAATCCAAATGGTAAGAATGGCCCATACCATGCTTACTTGCCGCTTGGAAGTGCTGCAGCTCATCGTCTCAGTTTTGTTGATGGTGTAGAAGTTGTAAGAAACTATAAGAGATCCTTTCAGGTTGCTAGAAATGCCCTGGAATAAATATATAAGCGCTGAGGTGGTGCACAGAGGCTGGGGGGGGTCATCACTTGACCACTGGGTGAGCATGAAAATAATCACTGGCCCAATGCTGATGAAATCATCTATTGACAAAGAGGTCACAATCATTGAAACCGTGGTTTTGTTTTGCATTTTGAGCAGGGAAACCAGTGAATAAATGCTGCCCAGAAATGCTGTAGATGCAATGATAAAAGTCAAGCAGAATAGAAAGACATTCAAAGTTCTCTGCTCGCTAGGCTTATCCATAATGCTACGATTTTCAGCAAAGAAGCTCGTCCCATTGAGTGACAAATTACTAGGTGTTACCGACATTGTCCTTGGCAAATTTTTTTCTTTGCCTTCTCACTGACTCTGCAAGTTTTCACTAGCTGAAACCAGAACTGTTAGCTCCACATCACAAGTTTCTTTGTTTTCCTAGACTCTCTTTTGTGGCACCTGATGAAGAAATATTCAGGCGAAAGCACCCTTGGTAATCAGAACAACTCATGCTCTTGAAAAATCAGGCAACGACGAAGTATCAAAGGTACTGAAAAAAATGCAGTTCTTCAGAATCCTTTCAGTACTGAAAGATGGTTAATTTAGGCTCTTCAGGTAATAACATGCCGTTCACTTTTGACAGATATCAGGCAATGTGCCTTACTCACGAGTTCAGCTGAAACGAAGGCAGAGTATCAGGTATGTTCAAGCTCTAGTAGCTCGGGGAGAAACATAGTAGAAATGAGAGGCTGTTGGGTTCACCCTGCGCTGTTCCGAGCTGCAGGAGGGAGGAGTCAGATGCAAGCAGGATAGCAGAGACGAGGGGAGTGAGCATCTTCTCAGAGGGAGCTGCCTTTTAGCTGGATCAGAAGACTGAGTCCCTGCTAAGCCACACCTCCGATGCTGACACTGAAATCCAATGCAAATACTCAGATCTGATGTCAGCCATGAATGTCATTCCCGTAAAGCCCATGGCCGCTCCAGGGCTGTGCATCATGAGCTACAGGGCTGCTTTTATTCTTTTGTCCTTCTGTTCTCCAAGCTTAGCAAGGGGAAAAGCTGCAGGAGCCTTTTATGAAGATGAAACAGAAGATGTGTGTCTGCTCTGCCTTTTTGTACTCCTACTCCCACTGCCAGTGTGCGTGTGTATGTTCATACACTGCACGGGGATGCTAACCGGACAGTTACTTAGGGACGACCTTCCATTAATGACAGGTAACTGCCGGGCATGTTAGCCAGGTGTTGCCTGCCTATGTGGTATCTCAGCTCAGTCTGGGGTTTATAAAACTTTCGGTCTCGGCATGATGCAAATCTGAGCCGGCATTAAATGCTGACTGTCTTCTCTAGTTGAACACATGGATAGAATCACAGTCAAGGGCATTTTGGCACATTATGAATGTTTTCTCCTGAGAAAGTGCGGTACTGGTGAAACTTGTAAGCTGACAAAATTTCCAACACTCAGATGTTAAGTGGACAGGTAGGTTCAATGCAATCTTCTTGGAGGACTCTGCCTCTCTTTTCTTTTTGGTGCCACTTTAAGTTCAAAAATGCAATGAGGATGCAGGACAAATATTTTCTGATTCAGGGTAATATTGTAAGGCTGCTGCAATTACTTGCTAGTCCGGGGAACATTACAAATCCACTCAGTTAGAAATCTGTATTGTTCGCAACCAGATCCTTGCTCAATTCTACCCACTTTGAAATGCATTAGCTGTGTCAAGCCAACAGCTGGATTGTTTGGGTGTTTTCCCTCCTGCCAGGGCAGGGCAGGGTTGGAAGCAGCGATTCCCGGAGCCGCCGGAGCCCCAGAGGGGACGGGCAGTGGAAGAGAACGCACGGCTGCAGCTGTATCGTGTGACAAGAGCCCGCAATACAAGGATCAGAGCTAAGGGCAATGATAACTTATCGGAATAACCCCCCTTCATTTCTGATTTCCAAGCTGCCCTGCCGTGGCACTGGGAAGGCTTATGCCCCAAAAGAGGCTAGGTCTTCCAGTCAACGCCACGTGCCCTGTACAGCCACAGAACTGTCCTCGTTGCAGGACCTGTGGTAAAGCAACACTCCTCCTAAGCAGCCTGACCGGGAGCCTTTGCCTCTCCATCCTCCCTTTCACATTGCAGCTGCTTCTCTTTTGAGGATTCTGCGTTATTTATCAGGACCAACTGTCAACCCTCACGTCAGAAATTTGCAAAAGAGAGGGGCATCCATCCTGCCTTCCACACAAGGCACAGTCATGGATCTGGCCCATCCATCTGGCCTTTAACTGTACAGGACTTGACTTGGCTTTTGTGATTTATCTGTCCTGCTGGACTATTGATTGTTAATCCATGCTGTGCCAGCTAAAGGTCAGGGCTCATTTCCTTCTATTTACAAATCACAGTCACCTCTGCCCTTGCAAGTCAACTTTAAATTAAGGACAGTGTTCTAAATCTTAAGATTAACAGTGTGAGCCTGGTCCGAAGTACAGAAAAGGGACAAGAAGAGAAAGAAGCATCATTCACCCTTGTTTGGACCTTCATTTTTAAGCCTGGCTTCCTCAGGAAACACATGACCACGCTGCCTGAGCGCGGACACGTGCGTGCGCATGTTTCTCTCTTCCACTCCTCATCCCTCAATTCCTTTTGACAAAATGATCGTTTCCATCTCAATCTGATGGTGTCAAAGCTATGAAGTTCCCACAAGTTCTTTGAAAATGAGCAGCTGACCAGAGGAGACAGATCACAGTAGGCTGCAGCAGAGTTCCCTCTTCACTAGAAACTCAAGAACACAAAGCAGAGGCTTTATCAATACTCCAACCATAAAGAAAGCTTCAGCTGAAGCGTCAATTAACCTGGATGCTAAACTGCAGGAAACCAGCTTCATTCACTCTAGCGTGACTTAAGCTTCCTGATAGGTGATCAGTTACTTCCACTCTTAAATTCCGTGTCATTCATTGCCTGTGTCATCTTCATTTGCTCTTGCCATGTTATTGCCAAGTGATTAGAAACAATTTTAATGATGCTTGAGAAATTTATTTTCCCTACTTTGAAAAGTCGTCTCCTGTATCCTGAGTCACTATACCTACACTGGCTGTCCAATAGCCCTGATGACAGATATCAACCACAAATTTTCTGAAAGTTCCCTCAGTATAATCTTCTTCACATACTTTACTGACCTTGCTTTATTGGCTGTGCATACACAGCCTCTATGCCACTCTGCAGCTTTTTGGACACTTTGGTAAGAGCAGTCCATTCTGTGCCTTCTGTTTGTATTTGGAATGAAATGCTGGTCAGTGTTTTTAAGAAAGTCACTTTTATTTATCACAATACCTATTCAAGGCAGATGACGTATTACTCACCTCGGTTTATCTTCCCACGCAATGTATTTTATTGTACGAACTGCACCTTGCCATTCTCTGTGACAGCTTTTACCATAACTTACAATATGGTGAAACGTTCTTTCCTCTAGTCATTTCATAGTTATAAACCAAAGGTCTTAGGAGTGATGAATTCAAGCAGCTTCTCTTCTTATTTATCTTTCTTTAACATGACTAATAAATTCCAATAAAACATGTACAGAAAGATCAGTTTCATCTTAAAACTGAAGAGAGAATTCGGTTGCTGTAAGAAACAAGCAACTCTACGAAGAGAAGCATGATTTTCTACATAGTTGTGCCTCCAGGTAGTTGACTTTTGCACCCAGTAAGGTCTAAGTTCTGAAACTTCTCTGGTGGCTGGGGCAAATGAATCTGAATTGGATTCCCTGATCTCTTCTAAAGGATGAGTTTATATTGCAGTCTTTCAAAACTTACAGGAACACTATCTTCGCAATTGTAATTTCGCTCCCAAATTTTCCTGAAATTCATGAACAGATTCAGCTAAGTCTGGGGGTGGCACGGAGAGGTAAGCCAGCAGAGATAGATAGTGTCATCACATCTCCCCTTCTCCCAAGTTTTCTAAAGAAACAGTGCTAGAATGGAATAACACAGCACTGCCAAAAAGCGACGGGTGATGACCTTGCAGAAACCAAGAGAAAGAAAAAGGCACCTTTGTCTGCTGCCGTGTCCTTGGTTTGGACTGTGTCAAGGCAGGCATGAATTTGTAGATTAAGATCCTTACTACCTATTCCCTTTCTTCTCTGCATTTAGCCTCCTGAATTATGGGAGGTGCCTAATACAAATACTGTCCTTTGCAATATAGGTATATATTCCTTATCCTGGTGTGAATTCTCTTTGCTAAGGCATGATCACAAAGAGGAAATACATCAGGCATGGAAAACTCCTCTCTGGCCTCATTTCAAACAGCACTGCACAACGATGTCTCTTTAAAGGAAGAGTCAGCACGACTCAACAGTCTATGAAACACACTGCATGTAACAAGTCACAAATGCTTGTAAAGTGGATCAAATATTCACCATTCATAAAATACAACCAACAAATAGGGTATTAAAATTTAGTTTAGTGTATGAGTCATCTTTTATTTTCATACTTTGCACTAAGCTAAGCTTTGACTTACGGTTTTGCTTCCTTTTGTCACTCGAGAGACAAGGTTGTTACAGCAGCTGTACAAATTTTCCATTTCAGAAGTGATATAACCTCTGTGCCAGGCATAAATGTATATATATAAAATTCCATAAATGTCTTCGTAGTTTATTCCTCAATAGCATGTGAAAGAAAATGATTTCTTTTTCCCCTAGAACTTTTTTAACAGACTTTTAAAAAGATGTCAAACTAAATGATCATTTTTGGTTTATCGGACTCAGACGTCACTTTTAGATACGAGATGGTTAAATTACAGCTAATTCTTTCATCTCGTTATTTTCCTCAGATGAATTCAATCAATGGTGGCTTCTAATAGAAGGCAGATACTCTCATACTTAATCCATTTCCGCTGCAGCTGTATTGCTGTGCTGTAGGAAAAGGGTGCTTACTGATTTAGTGCAATTAGAGCAATGTAAATCAGGAGTAATGCCATTAGACCTAAAAATATTATTTAACTTCTGTGCTCATTATGGGCTAGACTGCACCAGCTCTAACTCAAGCAAAACAGAACCTTGCTGTGCAGATGCTCCTTTTGAAAGCAAGGGGTTATCGTCACTCGCAGGAGCATGTCACAGCCCATCAGATGGGCCGGGATTAAGCAGTGCCCTTTGTCAGAGCTCCCTAACTTTAGGTTTTTGCTTCAATGCTGTAAATACAGACAGTAAACTGAGACTGCAATGAACTGAACGTTTTTGGAGAATTACAGAATTAATAAGAGACAAATGGAGCTAAAAGTGAGTAAGCCCCGAAGTGTCCACTGGGTGAGATCTACTCACAGATCTCATCTACTCACAGCATGCATCTTTCCCCAAGACTTTCAGAAGCCTATGAACAGCACGCCAAGGGGAAACGAGAACAGGGCCAGCACCTCAGCGAGGCTGGCAATAAACAACGTGGCTGAGAGACGAGAAAGAGTCCGTCCGGGTTGCACTGTATGCATACTGCCAGAGATGATGATGTGCTGTTACTCAGGAAATGTCCAAAGTGGGACCAGCTAGAAGAGAAACAAGCAATTATGAAATAATAATTCCAGAATGGCAACGCTGAAGGGGAAGAGATATGAAGTGTGCAGTGTGTACAAGGAGGAGAAGGGGACAGTTCGATTCAGGAAGGTGGTGTTTCTCTAGTGGATGGCAAGAGCACAGAGACAGCAGCAAAATCTGCAGCTACCAAAGTGGAGAGAAGCTCAATTCTGGACAGCATGGAGAGCAAGAGATTCTGCTAGGTGTGGCGTAATTGCTCTCTTGCGACAAGGCACTTCAGTGTCACTTTTATTGAGCCACCACTGGCTCGCCGGATTGATAGGAGGAGACAGACAGCTAGCAGGGAGGCAATTCTTCAGTACACCTCCTCGCAGTAACTGTTTGCTTTCTAACAGAGAGCACAGCAGGCTATGAATATAATTCATGGAACAGCATGATATGAATGCTTTTAATTTTGCTGCACAGCCTACTAGCAGTAGAACACCCGTAATGTACCCGTATTAGCGCAATCATACCTAATCACTGAACAAATCTAGTAAATGTAACCTTATGCTCGGTAATCACTCTCGTTTCAGACGCTGCAAAATGTATGTAGCACATTGGAGAAAAAGCAAGTGTTGGGCAATCCAGCAGGAGCTGGGCAGCAGTAATACCGCACTCCGGTGGCAAACTGCACTGAGAGAGTTAACGGGAGAAACCAAACAGCTGGGAAGAAACAATTATCCATTTCTGAAGGGAGTTTTAAAAAAAAGGAAGAAGGCATATGCCTTTGAGTGACCCAGCTATGACCCCATCTGGAAGCAGCAGGAAAATCAGCTGTATATGTAGAACTTTCTCCAATAATAATAAAGTTAATGACCGCCAGAGCCATTTGTAATACTGCTGGCACGTTTCACTGCCTGCGCTATAGCCTCAGGAGCTCTGCAGTGGGTTGTCTTAGCCCTCCATTTCTCTTTCCACCGCTACTTCCTCACCATCTTCTCTCCCATTCACCTTCAAGGAAGGCTGAATGAGCAGACCAGGAAATTCAGCCCCAGGAGTTAGGATGGAGTCGAGTTTTAATGAGTGAAGACTGAAAGCTCTGGAAGCAAATTCTGCCTCTACAGGACTAAGAACTTGTATTGGCTGGTTATCACTGCTTTTACCTATACCAACAAAATGATTTCTTTCCAGCACTGACCTGTTTCTTGAAAAGATACTATTATTCACCAAATTTTTTCGCAAGGAAGCCAATGTTTTAAGTGTTGCTTTACCCTGAAATCCCAAAGATAAATGCTTTCATAAATGATACCCAAAGAATGCAGACAAAGCATAGGACACAGCTTACTGCATGTAAAAGCAAAGAAAATATTTTTTTCTAAAAAAAAAAAAGGAATCCTGTCTATTCTGCACATATGTTACAGAGACTTTAAGGGGCTTTACTTTAAGGGAAGAGATGATTTTGTGTGGCCGACTAGTACTCCTTCTCCAAATAAGCAGAGCAGCAGAAAGGTGCTGCTCTCTCGCGGAGTAGGAGCCCCAAGGAGAGGAGCAGCTCCGCAGGGAGACGGCAGCCTTTCCTGCCCTGAGTGAGAAAGAAGAGGCTACAGGGAAATTTCTTAAGCTCACCCAAGAGGGAAGGCTGCTATGGCTTAGAGTGTAGTGCTTTTCCTGGGACTTCCTTAGGAAGACTTCTATTCTGACTTGAAGCGTTGGAAAAGTTTGGAAAAATAGGAAAAAAAGAGAGTCTGGGGTAAAGCTGAAACCCACCACTGTAAAAGAAATACAGGAGATAAAGCAAATTTGGTGGATTTCAGATATTCTATAAGACCGTTGGAAAAAATAATACATGTTTCTTTTCCATAGTTATAATAAATTTGAAAAGATATGAAAAGTCATATGGGCTGAGAATGCATGTGCTGGCTCTAGCCGCTGCTTTCTGTCATAGCTGTGTTTCGGAGTCTCTAAAAACCTCACCTCATAACATAGCCACATCCTCTAACTTCTTCCCCGAAGGGTAGTCAAATAAATGTGCATGTGTTTTTGAAGTCTTTTTAGAGTACTGAATAAAGAAAGGGCTGCTAATTAATTTTGAGTGACAGTAAAAATGTCTATTACCTTTGCTGATGTAAAGGATGCCTGAGTTTGTATCAGAAAGGGTGAAAAACGTAGTAAAAGAGGATACTGCGATGCAAAATTAAATCTTTCTTCTTATGGAAGAATTTTTATTTTTTTAATGGAACGTTTTAATTGAAGTACGAGCTCATTAAAAGGACAGTGTTTTCATCAAATCTGAAGAATGGCAAGGAAGGAATACAGCAGATTACAAAAGAAATCAGTTGTCCTTTCCAAATATCTCTCACTAGGTGGTACGTGTTTGAGAAAGAAAACGTTCACTTCAGATTATGATGCTTTTTAGTTTCAGATTCTTCTAAACACACTTCACTTTTCAGTAACTGGATTTTTGTCTGTGAAGTATTTATAAAACCCGCTGTGCAAGGCCAAAGGCCACCAGAGGCAATGCAACGTGAAGAGACATTTGGGCTTTCTCTCTGTCAGCTCCCTCCGTCAGGTACATGAAGCAAGGCAGCTTTTTGCACTGTTTTGCACCCTGCCAAGACAGTTACATCTTGCTCTGCTGGTTACCCATCTCTAGCTCTGGTGTTTCTGCACAGCGTTAATATTCTGGGTAACGGACACTATCAATCTTCTCCCGTGAGTTCCACAAAACCTTTGCTAAAGCACAAACAGTGAAACCCCAAAGCTATCTTGTGTTACTTTCACTCCTCAGGAATATTCCCCTAAGCCCATCCAAACTACCACCAATTTTAGTATTCCAGCGTTGGGCTGATCCTACCCCTGGAGCAGCAACCGCATCAACAGTTTGCTTCGGAGGTGCTGGGAATTGCCTGAGTGCCTTTATCTGTAGCTATCAGCTCAAAATTCAAGTCACACAGAAGACCTGCCCTTTTAAATCATGCAGTATAATCTGATCCTTGGTATCATCCTATATATTTGCACAAACTAGGTAAACTAAGATAGCCACTGATAACAGACCTTTACTAGCTGAGCTTAAGCAAATGCATTATTTAAGAAAAAAGCATACATTCCTCTCAAAACCCATTTCCCTCTCCAGTCAGTTCAATATCATTTGTGAGTATTTACAGAACAGGGACCTAGTCTCTCTCAGAAATGTGATTTTTCACACAAGTAAGTGCTAAATTAGTAGTGTCACAGCCTGTGTTACGCTGACAAGAAGGGAAACAAACACATTGGTCTCCTGTAAATACATTCATCAGTACTTAGTTTTCATAACAAACTCTTATTTTTGTCAACTGCTCACCAGGTTCTGAGGCCATCTCTAACCAGAGGACAACTTTCCAACGCAGGGACAGAAAGCTTCTGTATTGTCATCTAAAAGATCTCACAGTTGTTGTTTTGTAAAATCTATGAAGTATGTATTTTGGCATTGAGGAGAAATCAGAGAAAAAGAAATGTATAGAAAAGGTCGAGATGCTCAATTTTGACATAGTGGGGCATTTTCCCACTAACTTCAGAGATGCCCTCTGCATAAAGACAGAATGAGAAGTGGAAGGTCACTCAGAACTGTTTCACCTTACACATGATCAGTACCGAACCTCAACATTTTCAAATAGTTTGTCTGGATTCAGCCAGTAACTCCATTAGTTACTTAACGTCAGACCAAGTTACATCAATATATGGGAGCTGAAAAATAATGCCAGAGTTACCACAAAATCCATCTCTCTTGTGAGATGTCTGATACTTTCAGTTTTCAGTCTTGGAACAGAGTAAGAAAAATGTTCATCTTTTTTTACCACCAATACGAATATTGCATTTTAGAAGAGAGGGGGGGAAAAATCAAATCTTCATGAACCTCAGAATAAACCTTGAAATAATTTCAAAGCAGATTATGACAAATTTAACACAATACTGACAAGGATGGATATAGGCTCATGTCCTTTATGCAGTCAGCTTTCTGCAGGCCTATAAAACAAAACGCAGGAACTACAAGTGACTTAAAGGCCCTCGATCACCATCCCCACTGTGGGTGTTGCTGAACAGTATCAAAAATTACTACTGATTGGTGCTGCAGATGCATTGTGTTAGGGAGCCGACTGCACGCCTACCATCAACAGGGCTGGCAAGGTGTCTCAGCACGCATCTCCAGCAAATGGGCTGTAAATTCCATAAAATAAGCTAGACTGGTGCGATGGAGCAGGAGTTCCTGAAGCAATGCCTCCTGTCACTGACACTTAGGGAGGGAACGTAGCTGTAAGAAAAGCAAGCAAACACAGCACAAGAAGAAGAGATGTAAAACAAGTAGTAGAACCCTTGTGCAGGCAGTGTGTCTCCTTATATTGTGCATCATGGAATGGAGATTAAGGATGTTCTTACAAACTGAGCAAACCCTGGGAGTCAAGTCTTCTCAGAGGCAAGGTGCTGCTAATCCACTGACTGCCCCGTCCCCGTGAAGCATACGTATAGTCATATAACATAGTTCTATCTTCACTTGCATTAACAAAACCTAAAAGGACTTGAGTTGTATCTCAACAACAACCCCACGGGACTTATTTTACTGTCTTTAATCAATCTGTCATGCTATGTCCTCCATCCTCCCAACATGAAGAGCTGCTTGGTGTAAACTCTCTCGACACTTGGTGAGAAAAACGTGCACCTGTGAAAAGCGATGATCTGAGACAGAACAGAATGGAACAGTTAAAACAATTTGAATTGATTATTTTTTCCAAATCTGGATGCAAGCTAACAGGGTTAGTCAATCTCTCTCTCTCTTTCCATTCTTGCTTCAAGAAGAAAAAAATTTTTACTGTGAGGGTGGTCAACCAGTGCACAAGTTGCCCAGAAAGGCTGTGGATCTCCCTCCTTGGAGCTATACACCTCCCGACGCGACATGGCCCTGGGCCGGCTGCTGCCAGCGGGGCTGGGCTGGGGAAGCTCCAGGGCTGCCTGCCAGCCCCAACTCTCCTGGGATTCTGTGCCTTGAGGGAACGCCCTGGCATGGCCAGTGTCACCGCTCTCCACAGTGAAGTCTAACTCCCACATGTCTGAGGAAGGGATGCTCGCAGTATGAAAAAATGCACTAGGATGTCTGCTGGTTTTCTGATTGGCAAGCACCTACAAGTGTAAGACAAAACTCCCTGCCCTGGTGTGTTTTACTGAAGCTGAACTTAAAGTGACCTAAGCTGTATGCTCAACCTTTTAAAAAAATATTCTGGCTGAGGTTGTGATTTTGGTAGAAGCAGCCACAGAGTACTTCCACTCTTTTTTGACAAACTCACTCACCTTTCATTTTAAAAGCAGTAACACCGAAAAATTTAAATAAACTGATCACCAGCAAAGAAATTAAATATATTATGTAGACCAGATGCAACTTTCAAAAGAAGAGAGTTGTCAGTACAGATTCCCAGATGACCTGCGCAGCTTCCAGCGACACATAACAGTCACAGCAGTGAGTCAGCAGCAGACCTGAGCTCATGGAAACATTTCATCAGCCTGACAGATGTTCTAAGTGACAAGTGGAGATGGGCTGAAAGCTTGTTCCTTGCCCCGCTGGAGCCAGTCCAAGTTGTGCACATCCTTGTATTCCGAGGTAATTTCTCCTCATTAGGAAGTTATCACAAGTTCCACCTAAAGCTATTTCCATTGCTATGGATATAACTTGTAATTCCTCCTCTTTACTGTTTTTGGTTTTATATATTGCGATGTTATTTATGTAGCGTGATTTAAAAAAAACCCTAGCTCAATATATCACAAATATTCCCCTTTCTTTTCTTCCTTGCAAGGAATAGCTTGCAAAATGTTTTAACTGACAACACTAAAACAGAGACTTTAGTAGTTACCTAGGATAGCTCCAGTCAAATTTATAAAGTCAAGTCTGAAATTAATCTGGACTTGTGTACCAATTCATACCAAAGGGAGAATGTGGCCAAAGCCTGTTGGATTCCCATTGATTTCAGTAAGCTTTGGATGAAGATCTATCAGACATCTTCTTGCAGCTAGAGTTTGTAGAAAGACAGAGAACTTCCTCTCGTATCACATTTTTCAAAGCAATTATATTGCTTTTCAAAATTTATTTGAAACCTATTCTACCAGCATTAATGATGGTGTCCACTCTTCAAGCCAGTCTTTCCTACAAAATTTCAACAACGGATCTGCTTATGAAAAAATAAGTTTATAGGGATGTCCAAAAAAGCAAAATATCCCAACTGAGAAAACTCTATCTAAGTGTGATTGTCAGTGAGCTCTCTTACTTTGGAGAGCTACCTGGAGGTGAAAGTAGTCACAACGGATGAATGCAGCCTCCGTTAAAGTATCTGTGGATGCAAGGAACTGAAGCGTTTTTGATACTCTATTGACATCAGCAGCAAAGGAGTTCAGAGTTAGTCTTTTAAACTTCTCAGCTGATAATTAATTTCTCTTGATGTTGGGAAAACACTGAGTCATTAGATTACTAACTTTTTCAATTTCTCAGCCTTACTCTGTCAGCTGTATGATAGACATTTTAAAAGGGTCAAAGTTTCCCTGAGAATTAAATCCTCCACAAAATCACATCAGTCCAGATTTTCTCCTACATTATCACCTTTACCTCTTAAATTAACAGCACAGTTTAAGTCCTTCCAGCTTGCATAAACTTGTTAATGTACGTTTTTCTTTAAGGAGAGGTGTCGGGAAGACAGACCAAGGATAAGAATTGAATTATCTTCACTTAGCTAGGTAAAACGCCATAACTAATAGAAGACTTAAATACTCATCTGTCCTTTCCAACTGGATAGGCTACATCAGTTGTTGGCAAATTCACAGTGGAGGTTCAGAACAGCCTTGTGGGAAAGTCACTTTCACTTTAATTGCAAGAATCGAGTGGTGTCACTTGCCATTAACATGTACAAGGCAATCCGAGCCAGTGAAACAGCCCTCAAGACAGGCCACAATATCTTACTGAAATTAATGAGATCATTTAAAATTGTATCTACAAAACTATCCAAATGTTGAACTGTAGAATTAGAACGGGGTAAGCCTTTAACTTTTCAAATTTAACTTAACTGAATTAACATCAAATACAGTCACAAATACTCTCCAGTAAATGTAAAATCTGAAGTCCTCATTTGTGTATCTAAATAAATATGAACTAATTTTCAAAATTTTTCACACACCTGCAAAGTCCTATTTACAGTTTACGCATTTACTCATTAACTTTTACGGTTAGGTAAGTAACATGGAAAATGTGGCATCTAGCACATTATAATGAAAGCAGGAAGTTGAGGTATTTTTCACATACATACAAAAGGTGTTTCTTTAGTAACAAAGATTAAACTTATTTATGTCTATATTATTACCAAAGTATTCACTGGATACCTGTTAATATCTATCCAGCAAGTTGCTTTATATGCTATTTTGCTACATACTAATAGAATGCATGAAAAGAGAAGAACCTGGGCTGTCCACCTGTCAGACAAGTGCTCCAACGACCACTATCTGCACTAGCCTGGAAGACTGCCTCTTCCACCTCTTCCTTCCTTGTCCTCTTCACCACCTCTTTCCTCCTCCATTTCTGATAATTATTTAAAGCAAAGTTTTGAACCACAACAACAAAGTCATAGCACGTGGAGCCATGATGTCATTAATTTCTTCGTTTACCTAATTTGAATTACCGTAGCTACTAGGGCAAGAGTCCAATTTCGCCAGACCCTGCCCATTGTACACAAAGTGACTATTCCCTACCTCGGTCAGCCAGGAAGGAAAGGTCTAGCTTACTGCATGTATTTGTTCGGAGAGTTTTAAGAAAGACTGGCATTAGCTGTTGGCTCAGACGTGTACGTTCTAACACCGAATGCTATATACGGACGTTAATCCAACGGGGTAGGTGACAAATACCTACGCTTGTTGCAACATATTATTTGCCAAGTATGACACATTTTAGAAAATTATATCATTTTCTCTAACAGTCAGTAAAAGTAAGCTTTTGTTAGGTATTGGTTTTCTCTTCTCCTATTTGTTTTCCTCCCTTTGTAACTAAAACATGGGGAAAAAGCTCTTAGAACCTGTTTGTAACAGTATGGCGAAGGCACAAAACCCATAGGGTACAGATGAACATTAATGAATGTGACAGCATTCCAAGAGACACAGTGTGAACACAAAACCATAAGGCAAAACCTGTTCTTGCTGCTCCTGTAAGTAATTTCAAGTATTTCCACTATGTTACTCATGAGGAGCGAAGACAGGCTCCCCAGCTCCCTAAAGCAGAACAAAATCAAACCAAACTCCTTGTGACACCTGGGTTCCTAAAGTGCCCATCCAAGTGAGCATAGAGAAACCCTTATTTTAACATTTCTTGGTTTTGCAGGGATTTTAGAAGCCTGTGAGCTCCCAGGGGGCCTGAGAAACCCCCTGTGGAATGCAGCAGGGCAATTAATAGCCACAACAAGTACTTCAGTGGACTGGGTAATGATTTAAGAAGATGTTTAAGTAAGCCATGCACAGGAACCCCACAGCAATGAGGGCGAAGACAGTTACCTGCTCTGACACTTCCAACCTCATTTGGCCCAGCTCTGAGGAGCTGTTCCTGTTGCAAGACTTGACACCTTGCTGTCAGCATGGGGCTCTACTCACAGAGCTCGTTTCTAGGTGGCAAGCACGACTACGTCCCATTGGAAATGAAAGCAGAGAACACAAGACAAGCAGCCAGCGTCCTTGCTTCCCTAGAAGCTCACAATCCCAGTGAAACAGGAAATTAAGGCCACCAGTCTACACACCAAGTCAATTTATATCATATATAAAGCATCCTAAAAATGTATGCAATAAAGGGGTCATTTTAAACCCCACAATACCTGCAGAAAGCGTGGGCCATGACAGAATATGGTAAATGCCATTCAAGAATCCTAGTAAAAATTCATTACAGCAAAGGTGGCTATAAAACCACAACAGATCCTTCTTCTTTTGCAAAAGACACCACCAGTAGCCACGACCAGTCAGATTTCGTTAGTCTTGTTGCTCAGAGTGCTTGCAACGAAAGGCACGGAGAGCTGCCCAACAGTTCAGAGGAGTTTTCAAATCTGCAAAAATTCACATTCCTATCTCTGAGGAACACATATATCTATGTTTCTTGAGAGCCTCTTCATTTGTAAGGACACAAGCCCCTTGTTTACTTCAGCACAGTAATCCTGCTGTCTCCGTTAGACTGCACTAGCTGAAACAGTATGAACGTGTGAATGGAGGTCATCTACTCAGCCTACTTCAATAAGAACATTAACAAACTTAATAGGAGATGACACTGAAGAACTGACTACTTCATTATGTAGTTTTTATGTCTGATGTGGTATTTTAGAAGGTATCTGAGTGACTTTAAAATAAAGTTCTATAAAAAAGACAGGAAAAAAGGTGACAGGATCCCACTTCACCTATGTACTTTTGAAAATAGTACATCTTATATTAGAATTCATAACACAGCAATAAACCCAAATAATGAATGATACTACTGTAAACAAACCATGATATAACTACTGGATATAACTACTGAATAATGAGTACTAGATAAAGAATACTAAAAGAGCTTCGGAGGCTTTAAAATAGTCTGACTGAAGTTACAGGATAATTTTACCATCGGTTCACAAAACTATATGTTACACAGATGTTTTAATTCAGCCTTGAAATCTATTTCAATATTTTACATTTTCAGTAATTGAAACAAATTTTAACAGTCTATGTGGAATTCAGTTTGGCAAGGACAATGACAAGACATCATATAGGCAATAAAACCATAGCCTAAATCCATATACTTATTTAATAAATTCTTTTGCATTGTAAAAGGAGGAGCAATTATTTCCAGACGCATTTTCCAAGTTATAGGCTGATTCTGCAAACTCTTTTTCTAAGAGTAAATGGGAAGTAATTAAAGAAGCTTTCTTACAAATGTTTCAGTACTGTACTAAGCTCAGCCCCAGTTACAAGGACATGTTACATCCCACGTATAAGAAATCCTAAAAACCTTCAGTTCTATTCCATGCTGCAGAGTATCTGCACACAAATCTTGGAAGGTTCATCATGAGGATCTTCAGTGCCAGTCTCTGGTAAGAAATCACCTCCTTACGTGACTGTTGCAACTTACTCGTATAGCTAAAACACAACATCTAGAATACAAACCAGCATACTTGTATGGTGTCCTCCAGAAGACGGCATTAGTGAGGAGCTGCTTTCATTTCTCTGCCTTCCTCAAGGCAAACTACTTTTGTTTATACAAGTTAGAAAACTAATAAATGAAAAGAAATTAAATCTTAGGTTTGGAAATTCCACTTTCTTTTCCATAATTCCTTTTTTGCCTCAATTCTGCACATGCTGCAGCAGGGAGGTTTTGTTTGTCAACTTTGGTGAAGTATGAGCCAGGAAAGCCCAGAAGGCTTTTAAAACTCCAAATTTATTATCAAATTACAGATACCGTAATTCCAAGAAAAACAAGACAACAAAGGAATAAATACTTCCTAGAATTTTCAGCACACTTTTAATGAAGCTTTCTTCTTTAATATTGCAGTTTGATCTTTCCCAGTAAAGGTATTTAAAACTGCTAATTTCCAGAAGTAAAAAAATTATCAGATTAGGAACATGTGGAATAATACAAGATCCAGCAAGAAGGGAAGTGCAGAGCTATGCCACTGAGCATCAAGTGTTTTCTTAATGATTCTAGTCAAGAGAAAGAATTCATGAATATTTTAATGAGATTGTGAACAAAAACATCCCAAACAAGATAAAATCAGACGTAGAAAACAGCCTTTCAAATGCAGTGACAGATCCAGCCTCTCTGATCTGCTATTTTTGAGATGAAAATTCTGACGAAGGGATTGCAGAATCCAGGCTTAATGCCAACATAAACTGGACATAGTGTGTATCAGCAAGATATTAAGATACTATGGAAAGCCTTGCCATAAAAATCCTACTTTGTCAGGCTAGATGGAAACCATGCGTCACTCCTCTCAGAGGTTAAGGTTTCAGAGAAAGAAAAAAGAAAAATGCTTGAGAAGAACATTAGATTATTTTCAAATGCTGAATCTTTTCAATTCATATGTTTATCTTACCCCCTGGGACTGATGAAAAATTTAACTATGTATTCATAGGGCAAGGCTGAGTTTTCATTAGTGTTCCTATTGGTATAGCAACCATAACTGGCAACACGGCGCTCTCCCTATAGCGGGTTGTGGTCAGTACAGCGCATTTCAGCGCAGCCCACCGGGCAGTGCACGGGAAAACACGGCAGCAGGCTCGATCCCCCCGAACTACGCGCAGAGGTGCTGGAGAGGACAGACATAAACCAGGCCCAGAAATCCCAGCTGCGCTGTTCTGAACTGCAGCAGAAGTCTGAAATCTCTCCCATTAAGTTACTGCAAAAACTGGGCACGGTGTTCTGTTACCCTGGCTCACTGCGGAAGCATCAGGCACAAAGGGCTGAAAAACCCAAAGTCTGCGTTTATACACCAAAAGTGGCCAAATTCTCGAAACACCTGTGCCCTACTCATGCAACTGGTCACCACAGGGATTTAAATGCAGGCCTCTAATTTGGATGCTCCAAATCCCGATGGCTTTGCCATGCTGCTCGGGCACAGAAGGAGTACACAAATTGTATTCGGAGCTTTAAGCTATTTTCAATACTTTTTCTACCATAGGACACTCAAAAGAGCCAGGAAACGCATACTAAAAATGCACATAATCCACGTATTTTTCTAGTGAACACACATTTGTGATTAGCTTGGAAAAAAAATCTCAGTCTAAATGAGTCATCCTCTCCTAGTGAAAACAGGTGTGCTTAAATAAGCACACTTAGTCACAGTGCATGGCATACTAATCAGGTGTAAAGTGAGCAGATTTCTGGTGGACTTATTTCTTAATAACATAGGAATAAATCATCTTGATTCCCTTCACACTCAATCTTGCATTCTCAGCAGTTTTTAAACTATCAGTGAATAATTTTAATGGAAAAATTAAACACATTCATTATTGCAATCACAAGTTAAAAGTACTTCTCTCTGCTATGCTCTACACTCCTGGGCGTGTTTCAGATTTACACATGAACACGAATGGTGTATGTCTCAGTGAAACACACAGGGAATTTGCTCAGTGAAGTCCATAAAATAACTGACTTTATTTTTCACTATCTAGTAAAAAATGTATCACAGAAAGCATGGATCGGGTTCTTAGGTTCTGGTAACTCCATCAAATTCAATTTCTGCGAGAATGTCTAGCTGTGTTCTGAGGACAGAAAACACTACAACCCTTCCTATTAATGTGAGAGAAAATAGGAAATTAATGGGAAAGCAAAGCAAGGTGTGCAATAAAACTTTGTCTGGTGAATACTACTCTTTATCTTAGAAGCACTCAGTAATTTGGGCCCATTCCTGGCATCTTACAGAAAACTGTATCCTCCTGAGGCACTAGAGAAGCTGATATTTTGTCAAGGAAGCATCTACGCATTGCTGAGGGTATGTGATCACTGAAAATCAGAGCAGGATCGTTAATGTAAGACTGATAATGCAAGACTGCAGGAACGCAGCAGGCCAGCACCTATCATTTACAGTTCAGCTGCTACTAAGCTCTACCTGTCCCAAAGTACTTGAACCCCAAGGTTCCTCCCCTGTTAAGCAGGCATCGGGGGACCTTGGGTGACCCCAAGAACACCTGACCAGCTCTTCCG
>NW_009616750.1:23103-70462 GCF_000690535.1 Cariama cristata
TTTTGGCCTAAGAGTGGTGGTAGCCTGCAATAACAGCACACGATTTTCGGTACTTCACGACACAAACAATTAGTGTGCTATGGATCATAGTTTGGTATTCTGCCAACGGCAGAAGAAACATTGACTTTTAACTTTTATTTTCCTGACTCTACAGAGTGATGGAAGATCCCATTCCTGATGAGATAAGGAGAGGGGACTGCTGGAGGGCCAGCACTTAAGAGCAGGTGGAGAGGTAGTTATTATTAGCATTTATCCGTATCTTTGCTTTTTCTCCTGAAGCCACCATCAGTACTGACAGTGCTTTTCATAATAGCGATATCAAGCTATCTACCAGATAATAAACTAGGTCTTTCATTTCCTCTTAAATTTTATATAGGTAATAAATGAACATGTACCAGAAGGTAACAGTGTGACCATCCGTATCATCAGGACTAACAATATCACTTTCAACCTAAAAGACCCTCGAACCACCTACACTCACTAGACTGATTTTCACTCAATCACGCCATAAAAACGTACATTACCTGACATTACAGAAATAGATTTTTTTTATACATTCAGCAGCCTAAGCTGTTATAGTCTCTCATTTCTTCCCTTGTGTTAAATGATCATCAAGAGTTTTCAGATGTCAAATCTAACCTCTGGAGAATTGTCCATTTCTTTTTAAAGTGTTTTTCATACCTTGTTTCCTCATGTCCTCTGATTCATGTCATGAATCCCCAGATTAACATCCCAATTTATGGCAGATGTCTGGAGTTCAGTATGTTTCTGGAATGTATGTATGTATTATGTATGTACCTAAAGATTCTGTTGCTTCCTTTCATATCTGACCCCAAATGCAGCAAGGTTCTTGCATATTATCTCCAGGTGCGAGAAAGACAACAACTGTTCCTCCAAGTAAGTTCAATGCCCAGTGTGGTCTCATGTGAGTTGTTGGTTTTTTTTTTCTTTCAAGCCTCAAAACTAGAGCAGTCTTACAATTTCAGCCGGTTTTTCCCTAGGTCAGACAGCTCATTCTCTACTTTCACATGATTCTTCTGGTCTAGAAGGCATTAGACCAGATCTCACTGCTAAACTATCATTTATAACATCATTTAGGTACTGGCTGGGACTCATAAGAGCTTAATGCAAGCACTACACTTCCCACGGAAACAGACCAGACAGTATCAATTCTTCTTTCACTTATTTTCAATTAAAACCTTTTCTGTTTTAAGTCCAAGTTGGCAATATTGTGTAACATTGTGTGTAACAACATTTTACACATTAACATTTTTTTCCAGTGAAAAGACTGAGGATGCTATTTCTTCATTATTTGACTGACAGACAATGCTAGCTTTTTCTATTTCTGTTATGAATATAAGCAGTCTTCAAACTGGAATGAAGAAGGTTTAAAAATCAGTGGTTTTCCTGGCTCAACTGTGTAGTGAAAAACCTGCTGTCAGCCTTGATCTGCTTTGATCAAACACGGCTTTGAGTGTTCTTAGAAGACAGTACACAAGGAGGCAGAGAAAAAAGAAACAGAAGTCATCATAACATAGTAATAGGAACCTTTAGAAGATAGGGATGATAACAGGAAAGGAAACAGGAAGAAGAAAAAAATCATGTTCTCAGCCTTACATACTAACACCCTTTTTTTCCTTCCACTTTCATCTTTTTACAGTGGTTTTCTCATAGATTTTCCGTGACTCACTTCTGAATGACTTTTGGTCTCGCTCCTCCATTTCATTCTCCCACACATCTAGTTCTCTTCTCTTTTGTTGCTTCCTGTTACTTTTTTACCTTTTCACCTTTTCTGTTCTTTCTCTGCCTCTCTGTATTCTGTTTACCTTTTCCTCTATTTCCACATTCCAGTTCACCACAGCCTGTATTTCATGGCACTGAACAACCTTATAATTTAAACACATTCATCTGCACAAAGAGACCCTGCGGTTACCTATGGTCCATAACTGGTAACATTCCTCTTCAATTCGATCAACTTACAACAAAATATTACAATACTACAATCCAACATCAGGCACCACACACAACTGTAGAAAGAGAAATTGGGTAAAATGATTTATAGCCTTATTCTGCAACCCTGGATTCAGAAACCATGCTGCCATCCCTACTGAATTCTTTTTTTTAAATAAACAAGGTTACTAATTTCATTACAGATTGCAGGGTTGAGACTATCTTTCGCACATGTGCGTCGGGGATGAGGAATACAATTCTCTCCTACTGATGAAATTAAACTGTATGCCAGTCATATCAAAAATTAACCATTCTGCAAAAAGAAACATTTTTTCTAATCCTCATACTTGTTTAAAGAAATTGTAAGAAAAGGTACAAGATTTATACCAGCAAACATGATTTTCCAATGTGGGTAAACAAGAAAAATATTCAAGATAGTCAGGTTTCATAAAAGCATGACTGAGTTAAGAGGATAAAACCAGAAAAATTCAAGCTTATAGCAGAGACTTAATGACTGTGGATTTGAAGCTTACTCAGACATTTCTCTGATTTAGAGTATTATTATGATGCCAAATTGGCAAAAGGACACGAATACATCATTAAACTCAAGAAAATTTTTGTAGTCTTATTTAACTACAATGCTTTAATGCAGAACTTGAAACAAACTCACAGGAGTTGTCTTTAAAAGCCCAGGAACATCTGGAGAGTCCTGCTGTGTAATGCAGCGAACCCCAAGACCTAAATGCCGTTTCTCATTTCATCTTTCCCCTGGGCAAAGGCTGGAGCCACACGCAGTTCCCAGCCTCAGGCAGCCGCACTGCACTTCACAGGAGGAGGCAGGTGTACCGGTAGCAAGCTTTGAAATATTACAGTCCTCTCATCTACATCAGTCAGTAATTTTTTTGTGAGGCAGGTAAAAGAGGGGGAAGTCCTCTTTAATCACAGTGAACAGCACAACACCAAAAAATCAAAGGAATGTGAAGCAACAACAAAAGTGTTACCTGGAATTTAGAGCTTTCCATTTTTTATATAACCAAAAATAATTTTTAATCCATGAAGCGTCCAAAGAGGAAAAAAAATCTGTCAGTAGTGTGGGTGACAACTGGCAGAATGCTTTCAAGGAAAACCACTCGAGGGCAGATGAGAAAACCACAATTGCAATCACCCATTCACTGCTGAAGGAAGAACCAAGGCTGAAGGTTTTGAACAAGTAGAGAAAGATGAAAGAACCTGCAGTGACCATCTACTTTCTAAGAGGAGTATGGCATATTTCAGGTTCCTGACCTGTTGTTCTGTAAGCAGGTACCCTTCACTGGTACGTCACGCCCTGTGTCTGAAATTTCTTTCTTCACGCAGCAATGGGGTGATGTCTCAGTTTGTTTTAAGAATGAAACAGCTCCTGACCTACAGGTAAAGAAAGTCTGTACGGTAAAAGTTTGTAAAGAAAATTTTGGACAAATCCATTCACATAACAAAGAGAACAAGAACCTCAGCAAGAAAGCAACACAAGATGAGAGCAAAGACATGCACAACTGCAGTACAATAAGGGAAACCAGTTAATTACTATAACTTATTCTGGTGTCACCACAGTGTTTTGAGCAGACTCTTTTTACTTTTTTTATTTATTTATCCTGCCCTCTACTCACACTCAACTACTACGTAGTTCAATGGAGAGTCTATGTCAAAGCAAGGGTTGTCCTCCCTAATTATTCTGTGCAACCCAAGAGATACAAAGTTGTTTTCTCTCATTTCTCCTATTATCTGTCACATAGTGCTATCTCATCCTCAGAAATCAGCATGTTTTTAGTAACCAAAGGTACAGACAAGGACTTGTTTCAAAGGCACACCACTAAACTGAACAGAAAAGAATTGATTTATCTGTTGAAAAATGACAAGGGAAAATAATACCAGAAGTGCAGAATTTTTTATTTTACTAGACAATTTTCCACATAAATTAAAAAATACATCTCACAGTATCATTAGTTTATGCAGCAACAGGTTAGCTGGTGATGAAAAAGCTAAGGAGATCAGAAACTGTGTAACAGCAATCCCTTATACAGTATTTGCTTTGCAGAAAATGGACTTATGAAATATACATGTGCTGAGATGTGATTAGGATGCAGTTCTTCATTTTGATTAAAATGCTGCTTCCTTTATGTTTACTGAGCTTCAAAAAACAGCCCGATTTGTATGCTTATGTAGTATTTTCTGTCTTTTGTATTTTAAAGTAGGACTAAATTTAACTTCACTGCTATGAATGCAAATATGAAACTTTCTTTAGTTTATAAATATTAACCTGAGAGATAAACTAGAAAAGTATTAACTCAAAGCCCAAGATGATGACTCCTTCTAATAACAGTACCTCCAGGAGCCTGAAATGAGGTCTGGGTTCCGCTGCAGTGAGCGCCGAACAAACACATCGCGAGGGACGCCCCACTTCCCCAGAGAGCATGAAGCCAACTAGGCCGGATGAAGAATGAGAGAAACTAAGGCATGGAGCCATGTTACAACATGCCTGAAGAGCTCCACTTGTCTGTCAGCAGAAAAGCATTTTTTCTCTTACATTTACTTATTTGTGAGATTCGTTTAGCCCTTTTTGCTCATTCTACCCTTATGCTGTTGGCAGTTTCCACTATGATATTCAAAATGTGTATTCAAGATGTGCGCATTGCTCTTTACCATCAAAGGTTCTCAGTCTTGACCAGTTACCAACTATGTGCTGTGCAACACTATTTCAATTCTCATACCTAGTAAGTGAAGCAATATAAGAGATATAAGCATCAAAAACTTAAAATAAGATGCCACATTATTCCATGTGCAAGAAATCTGAAGAGAGAACTGCAACATTTAAAAGGCTAATACTGAAGTACCCAAAGGTTTGTTCTCTGTTTAAAATATCGCATGCAAGCCAGCAACCCCTCCGCCATGTTTCTCATGCAGCCGTGGTTGTTCCCTTACCCACCAACTTCACAGCTGGATCTAAACACCTCAGAATCAGCAATGCTGGTAAACGAAACCAAACCCGAAACAAGAGAAAAACAAAACCTACGTAAATTAACGTAACTGAACTTGTGAGGTTTGTGTCAGGTCCATAGGTGTGTCAGCTGAGGGGGAGCGATACGAGATTCCTCCCACTCACCCTGACAGGAAAGGTTCAGAAGTGAACTGGGAATCGTAGATAAGGTCTGACATGGGATATACTTGGCGTATGGTTCTCTCGCTTGCTCCCTGCATAGAGATAATAAACTGACGGAAAATCCGCAGAAAAAAATGAGAAGATGCTTTGTATCAAAACCAGTTCCATACCTTTAATTTCAGTATTAACTCCAATTGTTATCCTTCAGCCTTGGGAGAAGGATTTGGGGTTTTTTCTTTTTTATTTTAAAACAGAGATCATGCCTTGGTAGAGGGATTTTCCCAAATTCTCTTAGTCCATCTGAAAATAAATACTTCGCTTTCAGTTCACTAAAACAGAGTATTTGGTTATAGTGTTTTGCAAAGCGTTGAAGGATTGAAGCCAAATTTGCTGCTGGGAATTTAATTTGCAGGAAAAAGCATCAAAGAATAAATCAAGAGTCTTTCTTATGGCATAGCTGCAGTACAAAACGTATTACATTATGTCCTGGAGGTAAACAAATTCCAGTTAAAATTTTCTACACTTTAACGTAAAGACAATCGCTTATTTTATATTCATCCCCCTTTTGAAGTGCCAATAATCACAAAAAAATAATGAATATCAACCTCCTTTGTGCCACATGAACATAACTGTCAATATGAAAGCCTTGTGATGTCGCTAATGAATGACGAAGACAAGACAGTTTGCATGTCATTTATCTTAAGAAAATTAACATGTAATGTTAGCCTGTAATGTCAACATGTAGTGTAGCATGGCATTGACATCACCATCAAAGTGGAAAACCCATCTGTTAAAATATAAATGCCAGAGGCAGATGTGTTGAGTTTGGGCTGCATGTGTGTAGAGAAGAGAACATCCATAAATTATAATTCTCTTGAACACCTGACTGAGCACAGAGCAAGCCTTTCCAAAGCAACTGGTATTTGAGCGAATATTAAAGTAAGAGCTTTACTCCAATGGCCAACATGATCCTTGGGGGTGCATGCAGCTCATGACTATGCCTATGCAAAAACAATTACCAATAATTCATGAATGGAAAAGCATATGAGTTGGTTCTTAGAGTCTTGCAAGTGAATATGGCCAGGTGACTGTTTTAACAATTTGCTGGTTTAATCTGAGTAGCAAATGTTATGAAAAAACCATACATTTACACTTGATGTTTAAACCTGTGTCAGTCTACAGGTGTGACACTAAACAGTAAACAAAAAAATAAATCTTTCCTCCTCTGTCTGTACCCCTCCCTGCCCCAGTAACGCACGATGCAGCTCCAGATGGTTATGATGCCCGATTAGTGATCACAGTGGCAAGTTAGCTCGTGGTCACAGATTATCTGCGTGTGTGTACATTCATACTCACATAATGCGAGATTAGATTCACCCCAGCACAACATTATTTTCTGTGTAACTTTCAGCAACAAACAATGTCAGCAAGTGCTACGCATCTGCGTAAAACTGCATGTGTACTTTGTGGCTCAGGGCCCCTGAGTTCATTTCAGGTAGGGCTAATGATTGTTGGAAGACAATCAGGCCAAGAACTCATGCCAAGAAATCTTTATACTCCCAAATGAAAATGAACTCCATAAACAAAACCAAAGCTAAGCTCCTAAGTAGCCCAGCTGCGAGACGCTGGCTTAAGCAAAGCCCAGCAGAAGGGGAGCAGTGAGGGACCCTCGGGTGGCACGGGGCAGGGGGTGCAGCCCTCGCCAGGCTAAGCCCTCAGCCCACCTTCTGCACGTCCCAAAAAAATTAATGAAAGCAGCCTATATGCTAAACATTTACAGCTGTACCTTTAAATTTTGGCAGGAATACATACGAGGACAGCGAGTTCCCAGTATAATTAGCTCTGCAAAGTCCCCAAGCTCCTTTGTTAGTCAAGCAGTGAGGATGATAACGTGGTCTGAACGCCTGTCAGAGTGCACAAAGACTCCTCTCTGGCACAACACGGTCTCGATCCTTGTTTTCCCTTCTAAACTTGCAACGCTCTCCATTCACTACGGGGGTACTTCTTCCACAACACCAGAGCAAAGATACACATTACCGGTTTTACCACACAATACTCTTGCAGAACCTCATTCCTCATTTCAGAAATCATAACTAAATAATGCAAGCAGTGTGCGAGCATGCAAATGGAGGAGCTGACAGGTATGAGGGAAGAGAAGGAGAAAACATTATTGACAGTTGTGAGACTTGTCTGCTGCTGGATGCCATTGTGTATTCCATCTAAGCACACAGTGAAGACCCACGGATGAAGAACACTGTGGCCTATAAACTACATTCGCAATTGGCAATTTATTATTTGTTTCCATTACAATGCACTTCACTAGCAGGGAATCTGTCCATTGTGAATTTATCAGATACGCTGCTTTATCAAAGTGATTCATACATTTGCTGAGGAAACTATTTATTGTATTCATGCTCCCCATAAAATACTCTTTCTACAGAAATGGACCAGAAGTCTTTTGTGATTCATATGCAGATCTTCACCATGAAACAAAAATGTTAATTGATTCATTTCCGTTACCATCACCCTGCAATTTTTGTGCCAGGGAAGTCAAATTGAAATAAATATTCTGACATAAAATCACAAAGTAATCATACATTTAATCTCACTTAAATATGCACAGACTAATAAAATAGTAGTAAGAACATGCTACTGAGCAGCACTTTTTAAAACCAATTTGAGATAATTTGTAATGCTGATTTCTGTAATTCTGAATTAAACAAAAATGTGGCATTAAAGAAAAAAACATTAAAAGCTAGATCCACAGCTGATTATACTGGAGCAGCTGTGACAAGTCACTGCTGTGCATTACAAGCAACATTACATTGTTAATATTCAGCATATAATTTGATGCACAATATTGTAATAGTTGCTATACTGATTTTAGCAAAGATTCAATAAATATGGAATGTTAACTGCAAATCAGAGAAGTTTTATTTTGTAAAGCTTTGGTTAAACAGAGATGGGTGTCAGCAAGGACCCAAAGTGTCTTGGAAGGAATGAAATGGCATTAGTGCTATGGCATTAGCAGTATGTGCCAATGACAGAGGATGGACTTGAGGAGTCGTTTGAAATGTCCCTTGTATCAGGCTTCAAAGAGGTATCTTCCATCTTTAATCTTAAAAACACTGCTGTTTTCACATAAGCTGCCGAAAGAGTTGACCTCTTCTAACTAATAGGAAAGCAAGATATGGCTCTACCGAGTCCATCGGAGGCAGCAGTAAGGGGTAGGTGATTAGTGCTCAGTATTCGTAAATACTTCTGAATTTCTATTAAACTATCATATGATTGATACTGGTAGTGACAGAGCAAATCATCCATGGCTTGGTATGCTAAATAATTCTGAAAGGTGATGGCACAAGTTCCAGACAAATCCCCTAGAAGTAGATTTGTAAGAGATTACAGCCTACTATGCAAATCAAAGTGTGCTCTGCAACACTGCCCTACTACATTTGGTTCCTGTTCTACCATTGTTCTGTTCTACAGTCAGCATCGCTGAAAGAATTTAGCTATTTATCTTCAGCATCTGCTGGGGTCATGGCCTCACTTCTGCCATTATGCTCTTCTCATTGACATGATTATGGACTCTCATAGCAGTTCTTTGCATTTCCTTTGCCAGATCCAACTCACCTTGTCTTTTGCAATTATCTTTTATTCCTAAACTTCCTGAACTCCACGATCTAGTACTTTGATTGTAAACAATCCCCTTTTCCATTCCTTGTAAACTCTTCGTTTACTCCTAACCACCTCTCAGCTTGAAATGGCTCTGCCTGACAAAAGTCACTGTCCATGAGCGGTCTGTAGCCTATCCTACATTTAAGAGCATGAGGTGATGCAGTACAACCACGTAAAGGAGCATCAAATCCATGTTTATGCTGAAAGTATCAGCATTCACACAGGGGAAAAGCACTTAGAAAAATTTGCCTTTAAGCACAAAAAGATAATGGATGATAATAGCCTTCTCATTCCCTTGGATCAAGTACTGTGCTGTCCAGAATTTCAGTCGAAAGTAAATGCATTTACTCTGTACTTTTTACATACTCACATTTTTAAGGATCCAGTTATTTTTCTTGGAGCATTTCACCTGTACCTGAATATAAAATATACAGCAAGTTCAAAACATAGTGGAAGAGCTGCTGTATCAGGCACAGAATTACTTTATGTCTCATTTTCTTACATTAAAAAAGAAGCTAATTATACTACAACCAGGATGAGACCTGGGTTCCAGAAAAAAATAAAATAAAAAATGTCCCATTTATTAATCTGCAACAACCCCTTCAGAGACCTCAGGCATTTTGCTCCTCCTTGCGCATCTCGTATAATTTGCCACTAGTCTCTGAAGCTTTATAGTCATCTGTGGAATACTGTTCTCCACCACCAAGGGATTTATTGAATCCCTTGTGAACATTCATGTCTTTTATCTCTACCTGTGGCGAGACACAGGGAGCCTTCAGTGAAATGGACACCTTAACTTCCCTTTGAGTCTCAGTGTTAGGAATCCAGGGTTCCTATCAACATCCTGAAAACACCACATCCCCAAATGCACCCTGACCAGCCCGTTCATCCCATGGAGCCTGCACGCACATCCCTTTTGGGTGTTCAATCACAGGAGCAAGACACGGTGGTAGAAACTGTCTGATGGAGCCCAGATGACAGGCATAGAAAACCTATGGTAGTTGTCCTCCAATCTAATTCTCTACTAAAAGAAAAAAACCTGGCATTTCTAACATTCATGGCTACAAAGGAAATGGCCTAGCTCTTGAATACATAACCGAGACGCAGACAATACAGTAAAATGATTTAGTATCAAGAGAATACCTGAGACAGTGGTCTTTGGCAGACGCACTGTTTAGTGGTATCTTGTCCTGAAAGACAGAATTAGAGAATGAGGGGGAAAAGTGGGTCACTTGGATATAACAACACGTTCTGAAGGTTATACCGTAGTTTTCCATGCTACCCCCTACAGAAAAAGGAGTTTGATGTCACTAATATAGAAGCAGGAAAACAAGGTTATTTAGTAGTTTTCCATGCTACTCTCTACAAAAAGGTGAGTTTTATATCACTCTTATAGAAGCAGGAAAATGGACAGAGAAGCAGGTTTAAGGATGAGGAAGAAAATAAGTTCTCTGGAATCAAAGGTCCTAAGAACATGTCTTATTAAGATGTGAACTACACAAATCCTCCTGCATGCAGAGTTTGCTTCTGTCTGCACTGTAACCCTTGCGAGGAGAGAAGAGGAGGGGAAGGGAGGGAGGGAAAGGAGAGGAGTGGGGTAAAAAAGAAAAATACGGGAGACAAACCTTCAGGGCTCCAGCACACCGGTTTGCAGGTACAGAGCAGCGATAGAGGCATCAGCAGGTGAATAGTTTGGTCAAGCAATATGAGGAGGAAGGTGAACCAGGCAACAACAGGGCAGGAGATTAGAGTCGATGTGGCAGACAATAGTTATCTAATGAAAGGATTTCATGAGCAAACAAACAGTATCATCAGAAAAGGCAGACGATTTTTTAATCAAATTGTATACAAATCTATGAGTCATTAAACAGCTGTTTGTGCATCAAAATGCAAGAAATAAGGACAAAAGTGCTACATTCTGCACATGGTAAGAGACTAAGACCAGATATGTCTGACCTATAGCACACATTTTACAAATTTATGTTATGTCAAATTTTCAAAAGCTACGTCTCCATTTGAATGCCCTAATTTCTGTGTGTTGATCGCCTCTCCAATTAAGAAATGAAGAAATTAAGCAATTAAGCTAAGAAATTAAATGGTTTTAGTACATACAAATGTGAGCCTTCCTCTATAAGAACCAAAATAGTTTTGTGAAAAGCATTTTAGATACCTACTGCAGTACTGTTATTTAAAACACACTGACATGTACCCAAGACAACTCTACTGATGAAAACAGTTTATGAATGAAAACCACCATTTTATTACACAGGTACTGACTTCTCACAAGAAAATTTAAAGAAACAAAAAACTCATGGCAGTTAATCCCCAAATGTTTTTATGGGCAAAACGAGTCAAAAATAGGGTTCCTAAGATCTTAACGCCTCATGTGTGATACAGTCTATCAGAGGACAGCAGCAACAGGCCATGGCAAGGGGCAACACCCATGAGGGACACAGCAGTATTACCACTACACTTTTGGGATCTACCTACTTTGTGTTACCTTTTTAAATTTCTGTCTAAAATTTAAAAGCAGAGTTGATTCTTACCATGGAAGCCAGGCACTTCCTAAGAACCTACTTAACAACAATTTTACATGGAAAACCAGCTTACACTTAAAATATTTTCCTGTTTCATATCATTAAGACTGTAGAACCCAATCCTGCTGACTGGGCACATACTCCGCATAATGAAGGCAATTTGACATCAAAATGCAAAAATGTCGGCAAGGTTGCAGTAGAACAACAGCTAGGAAGTTGCCTAAAGGACATTTAGCATGCCTATCATGCAGATTTTTAATTAAATGTCTAGATTTTTGCACCATAATATAAAATACAAAGCCCTTCTATCACAGCAAAGCCAGCTTGGGAGTACAGACGAAACACAGCTCCAGTTTATGCAATGAAACGTGTAGGATGGTTTGTTGGATGCCAACACCGATCTGTGCTGGGGAAGCACGCCTAGCTCTCCACCCCTCAAGGACTACAGACGAGGAAAGTCAGGAGTTTTGACAATGGGTTAATCAGAACTGTGTATGTACATGAAGTTCAGTCATTTCTAAATGCTTTTCAAGATCAGTAAAAATAGCCAGAAAATATTTTAGGAAGATCACGTCTGTTCAAAGTAGTAGAGAATTATTCAATCCATTGTTTGCTACCTGCTTCTTGAAATATCCATGAAAAAAAATAATCCTCTGGCTGTGGTCAACAACACAGAGCATACTGAGGTATCCAGGCTAAGACAAACAATCCTGTATTTGCAGAGAGTTAAAAAAAAAAAAAAAAAAAAAGAAAAAAAGAAAAAACAGGGTATAAGTTTTGTTATTTATTTATCATTTGAAACTTCTTGAAAAATAATTTTTAAAAATTGAATACAACAATAGCCATTGAGCTGTCTAAGGGACACTTACTCTGCTTACCATGCAAAAGGGGGATTATGTGGGGTATTTTCAGGACACTCTTGAATTTTACATTTAGTAACAAAACTAAAAAATTTTTAATGGTTTCTGTCACTGTAAACCCTCATCTATTGCCATGTGTAACACAGCCAACCTTGAGCTATTTTAATTGATACCAAAATAGGTGTTCCTATTTTAAGGTCTAAGACCCCTAACAGTGAAGGCTCTGTTAATGGCTATGAAGTCTACCATGAAACCCTCAGCAAGAGAAATCTCCTCTGGAAGGGTCTTGTACCTACAATGGTTTTGATTACAGCTGGATTATAACTGGAAAAGGATCTTGTAGAGAGTTTTAAAATTTCCAAACTGTGTTTGTGTGTGTTTAATTCAGATAAGAGAAAAGTATTTTGAAATTCTTCACCAAACAGAGTGCCTGTTCTCTAGTCAGGGAAATTTGCTGGTCTGCCCAGTATCAGTAAGCCTCAACACTGAGGAAATGCTGTTGCCAGATCTCCTAAATATTGGTTCTTTATCAGCAGGCCAGACAGGACACTAACGGATGGGATACATACCAGGGAATAACAAGTTTTAACGGAACTGTGCCTGGAACACAGAATTTCAGTGAAATCTTGTTCCATTCAAGTGATCTTTCACCAGAATTTATACAGTTCCATGAAATGTTTACATTTTAGTGAACTGGCAAACTGCGATTATAAAAAATTTGACTGAAGTTTTTCCAAACAGCTAATACAACTGAACTGCTTGTTGCTGGGTATGCATGCAGTGCACATGGGCTTGAAAAGTCTATAAAATGAGACAGAGGGAAGGGGCCATACACATATAGAAACATAAATATAAAGCCATCCAAATTTTTGCTCTTCTTTCTACATAAAAGGCCTCTTCAGACAGTCGATCCAGCTGGCAGAGTGCCACATGAAGTATCATAACAGGCAAGAGTAGGCAAGGAATGCAACCAGCTTCCTCCACGTAGCAGATGCCGAGCAGAATTTGCACAGCTGCCTCCGAGTTATTCTTTAGAGCATGCCGTAAAGTCACTAAAGGTTCAAGAGAATGAGGAACTAAAGCCAACTCCCCCTACGCCACCATCAACTGACACCAGCCAAAACCAGAGCACAACATCTGTAAGAAAATCTGCAGCCTCAGTATTAGTGCTGTTGGGAGTTTTTCAAACTTAAGTACGGACAACCTTCAGCTACAGCAATAATCCAGTTCACACTGATAACTTGTGCGAGATCACTTACGTTAGATGCTGTCTTGAGTAAGATCACATCAGCAAATGCAATTCATCTATGCTAAAGCACGATATGCGCACAATTGAAAACATGAGACATGATCTCTCTAAGATATCCACATTAGACAAACTTTTAGATATCAGTCTCTTGGGAGCAAAAAATCAGCAAAAACTATTTAACACTCCCGTTTGGTGGGGGAAGGTCTGCAAAAGTACACCTGTAAGCACCGCAATCATGCAAGCGCTTACCTGTGACCGGAATTTTGCACGTGCAAGTAAGCAAACATGAGCTGATAACTGAGCCCAGAGCTGAACACAGTTGTTCAAAAGCTGGTAATTCTGCTCCAGCCCTCTCCTCAGCGTAGTACAAAGAAACCACAAGCCCTTTAAGCTAGTGTAAACTTGATTCCCCAAAGTGTTTCCAGTACAACATAAGTAAACTTATATCTGTCAAAATTTAATTTAAAAACCAGAAGGAAGCAGAATGATAGAAAAGTATCATCCCTTACCAATGAGGTGACTTATCAGTAAGAAGTACTTTGGTACTCTGCATACACATGAAATCATCAACTGATTACTTGGCAGCTGAGAACAAGCTTTCCTTTGTAAATGGAAATTAGGAAAGCCTACTTTTATAGCACTTGTTACAAGCAATTCAATTCTATTTGCTTTATCAGTCTTTTTTTTTTTTTTTCGATGAGGCATTATCATAATGCCACTAGTTCTTAAAAAGTGGTGGTACTTTAACCGTGATTTATAGTGTTTTCTGTAATTTGCAAGGGTATCCTAGGATCTTGCAAATGACCTGAATTGTTTAGGAAAATACCACCCTTTCAATATTTTGGGAATTGCAGAGAAACTATTTAAAAAATTGTTTTAACTTTATTAAAATTTATTACTAATTTGATATTAAAAATAAACAAACAATATTGTCTAGAATGAGCAGCAAGGTATCCTTTTAATCAGGCTGAGAGATGTATAAGAATAGGGTCATTACTGACAAGAATGGACAGCTACTAATTTTGTAATTCTTGCACTATGACACTGTATATTCACATTAACATGCCCTATTTTGTCAGCATATTTGAATCTCATTAGGAAAACAGCCTAATTAATGCTTCATAAATAAAACATATTCTGTCAGAGGAGCAGAGATCGTCTTGAGACAAAAACTCCCCAGAAAAATGGGTCTGTGCCAGCTGTTGTTGACTGAGTTGCCACAACAAAACACATTTGGGCTGCAGCATTTCAAAAACTTTTATGTGCTGACTTTTCACGAGGAACTGTCCCACTTGCTGACCGAGGTACTGCAGTTCAGCATGGACTTCTGACACCAATGGAGACACTCCACAGGAGAAATTTAACAACACCTTGCTCTAAAGACTCAATCCTGAACAAATGTCACTTTGAGACTAACGAGAATTCTGACCAAACAACACATCTATGATTCAGCGCTCAGAATGTGCAAAAAAGTTGACTAAATTCCTCAGACTCAGAGAATGCAAAAACGTATCTAGCCAAGTACTCAATATCCATAGAGCATCAGCAATGACAAGGAGAATGCTAAGAACTGAACAAATAAAAATTGGATTTGCAGTAAGTTCTGAAATGAGTCCTGCAGGGATAATAGAAACAGCATCAGCTAAAGGGGTAATTCAGCAAAGACACAGAGGGATGGGAATCCTCCAGAAGAGACAAAGACCGGTGAGAGGTGATGGAGTTATTCTCCATGTTAACGATGTGATACGCTGTCAAGAAATGACAAATGATTCCCAAGGTCAGGTTAAAATCAAAGGAACTCGGAGGATGGATGGGAAAAGAGGTTTTGCTGCAATATGGCAACTGTCTCTCTGCAGTGCTCTGATCATCCACGTTTAAGAACAGCTAACTCCCATGGGAACACACCTAGAAGGGCTAACAGGGCAGTCAGGTGCATGGAAAGCCTACTTTATGAATAACAACTGAAGAAGCTTTGCTTACTAAGCCTACCAAGACTAAGGCTGAAAGGAGGCATTACTGCTAAAATGCACATTGGAGGAACACGGTGCTGAATGCATGTAAGTTAAAAAAGACGGAAGGCCATGGATGGAGTGAATTAAACTCTGAATAAATTTATGTCAGAAGTTAGAAGGTGGTTTGTAACTATTACAGCAACTGGATAGATGCTGGTTCTTGGAAGCTTTACACAGTCTTCTGTTCACTATGAGAAAATACAGGAATCAAAAAGCTTTGCAGAGTTTGAGACAAGGCAGGGTAGGTTTGTGAAAGATATGACAGGGTGCCTGTAAAAGCAGAGTACTGACCCACATCTGAGCTCCCTTGAGGCATTGCCACGAAAGCTGTAGAAGGCGCATGTTCTCAATTCATTACAATACCCACGAACTGCGAGGACTAGATGGCGCGGCTCTCTTAATTCCACCAGAACCCAATGAAAAAGGCGTTAAGAAAACATACCATACGCTGCACGTGAGCAGACAGTGGAAAAGCAGGACTGTGCTTTGTATGCTAAAGCCACCAGTTGGCCTGGTCTTGCATCTTTTATTCATCTAAGGGGCTTCAAGGCAGTTCCACTTCTCTTACTGGCAGAATATCAAGTCCTCAGTTAGCTTTCCAATGTCCTAAAAAAAGCCTGTGATGGAAAAATCCTGATTTCATTTGGGAAAAATGACTTCTCTTCTGTCTGGTCACATCTCAGATTATTTTGAAAGCCTACTACTTAACTACCATAATATTCAGTGTTCACTTTCTGACTGATTTCAGTGGCAGAAGGACCAGGTGGTTATTCACGTTTCACTATTAAATGTAATGATTTCTTTTATAAAAACATGAATTTTATTACAACAGAAAACAAATCACAGAAAATCTTATTAACTCTTCTCCCTTATGGAACATAGGGAGAAGAGAGAATGCACATCTGCCTGAAAGTTCAGTAGGCCACAGGTAAAGCCCATAGGCTTGTACAAATAGCAGGTCCAGTAGGACAATATCAGATACAAAATATAATCCTATCCAGTGGGCAATTCTGGTTAATTACATTGATTCATTAAAAACTCACATTAAATGTGTTCTGGAGTTGCATGTATTTGCATACATAGCATTGAGCCTTGCAAAACAAAAATAAGTATATATTCAGCTGTAATGGATGCTCTTACAACTATGGACCTAACAGATCTGTTCTGATTTCCAAATTCTAGGCATCTTTATGCTGATAAGCAAAAGTACATTAGAAACTTCCCACTGTATGAACAGCGTGCACACAGAAGAATATTTACTACAGCTAATACAGTCACCAGGAAAGACAAACAACCCTTCTTGATAGATGACTGTCACAGTAACATCTACGTCCTCCCCCTGGAGACACTGCATTAATGTCTGATGTTGGAGGAGGTGGGTTAACACCATTAAAGCCCACAGCATCTGAAGCCATACAAGAAGTATTCTAGCAGAGATATTAAGAACATCTTTGGGCTCAAGATGCCTCTCATGTGAGTTCAACGGATGATCAGAAATAAATGATTAATGCAAGACTGGAAGAACTAACATTAGACTTCCAATTCTGATGTGCAAGGGGCAGAAAATTTTCTATGTGGGTTTTTTTTGGGGGGAAAGCAAGGGGAATACTGATAGCTTGAAATGGTTTGTGTTCATTTTACAAGCAAACTGTAAAAACAATCTGGTTGCAAAGACAGGTTTGGCCCTCTTTTTCCCCAGAGAAAGCTTGTTTAGAAACTCATTGTTTAATGAAAAAGGTATGCAATTTAGAAATGATTTTTGAGTCAAACGGAGTATTATCTGAAAAGCACTGACCCAGATTCAGCACCAGCATGAAAAGCCTTAAAAATCAATTTCCAACCAGACAGTGTTTTTGAAGTTATTTACCCATCTACTAAAACGGGCTTGCTTCTGACCTTTCTCATACAGCCTCGCCTGGATGGAACCTAACTGTGAAAAATGATGCCATGAACTTTTAATTTAAAGATTAAACCAGCTGAAGCAAAAAGCAGAATAGCTTCATTATTTGGGAACATAAATCATGATTAAATAGAAGATGAGAAAGTAAATCCAATCCTGAAACATTCCTGGCTTAATTCAGCGTTTCTGTTTCTCCAGCAGTAACTTACAGGAGAAAAAGAAGGGGCGATATCTGGGAATTACTTTCAAATGTTCAGCGTTTTGAAAGTGCAGTCACACAGGCAGTCTCACTGTCCCTCCTAGGCAAAAAGATGTCTGGAAAAATGAGTCATGTGGAAGCGATGGTGATGGGGTCAAAAAAATTAATGTCAAGAGAAATTAATGTAGAGCAAAATAAGGGAAGATAGGGTAACGCTTTGAATTGAAGAGATTCATTCACTGACATCTGCAATAGTACTAAGTGTGCCCAGTAAGAAAATGCCAGTCAATTCTGGTGACATTTTCAGTGAAAATAGCTCAGCCGGGAACAACGACAGAAGGCAGCCCCCCACGCACCCTTAGGCCAGGGCAGAAGTCCCCTAGATCTGTGTTAGACTAAGGCTACAGGTGCAAAAATCACTCCAGTAAATCACACCTCATCACTAATTTTGGGGTGAATTTATTCAAAGATGGCCAATACTGGAAACTTTTACAGGCAAAGCCAAATATTTTGCCCAGATCCACCACGGCTCTTGTGATAAATCCACTGAAGATTACGTTCCCTCTGGCTGTGACTTTCATTCTGAATTTCCTGCCTTCTCTCAAATGCAGACTTCCCTACATTGTAAGTTCATCTTACACGTGGAAGAGCAGAAGAAGGAGATGTACAGCAGGAAATGTTAGTAACAGAAATTCTGAGATAAAGCAAGCCTTCTCTTTTCATAACAGCTTTTCCTTAAACTCACCCTGCTCCTGCGCATGAAAATGATAATCAATTTCCTCTTACAAGAAAAGTCAGTTGAAACCTTACAACATGAATCTTCTTAAAGCTAACACGAATCTTTTCTATCAGTTACAGTGGACTTTAGAAACAGGCTTTCTGAAGAACTGTTCTCCATTTTTTATGAATATCTTTCATATCATCTTTTCAGCCAACTTAAAAACTGCTGAGCAGCTTTTTAACAGAACTTCAGGAGGAGGTCTAACATAGAAAAATACACATTTTCAATCAAAAGGAAGAGCTATGCTTCATTTAGCATGAAAAAATCTAAGGAAATTCCTATGTTGCAGAAGTGTTGAACTAAGAGCAGAACAGACACTAGAATAATCCCACTCAGCTCTTACATCAGTATAGGAAAGGCATACCAAGTGACAGATTTCAACTTAAAAGAAAGTGTGCTACGCTTATTTAAAGTAACGTAAGAAACTGTCTGACCAACCTGCAAAGATCCACAGGAGTCAGCAGAACTGCAGTGACTCAAATCAGCAAAGGATCTGTCCCAGTGTGTATGTGTGCTCAGGTGCAGGCGTTTGAAGGTTTGCTTACATACCTGCCGAAAAGATTTTGTGCTCTTCATTGTACACCAAGCTTTGTTTTAGCAAGGAAGTTATCCATATGAGAGAGGAAGAGATGGAAACACAGAATGGTGGCTAAAATTGGGTTTAGGGTGTACCAGTATTATTTTCAAATCTACAAGGTAAGAAAGCTGCAGGACACAAGAAGGATGTAACGTCCCACAATACACACAGCTATCTAGTTTGTTTCATGTACTGTCATTTTTCTTCACAAAACCAATTATTTAATAAAAGAACACAGAGAGAGCACAGTTCATGCACAGTGTTGCAGCTCTGCAAGTTGGGACTAACTCTGGAGTCTTTAGTCAGACTGAAAATCTCAAAAGAACTCAGGATTAAATTAAATTTTCAGCAATGGCTCAATAACTTCTACAGCCTTTTGAGAACAGCCTCTGAGAAGCCTTCTCCGAATCAAGCAGAAGTACACGGTTAGATTCTACCTTAAGCACATACCCAGAATAACTACAGAGAGCTTGTTGGAGTTATTTCAGAATTACACCAGAGCAAAGTACAACTATCTGCAGTGCAATTCAGCATGCAGCCATCTACGTAAAATGTCTGGTTCCTTCCTTGGCAGAACAGTCTAATGAAGTAGAAAATTAATGGATGACAGTAGCTCAAGTCCTGCCACTGGAGTTTATGCTGCCCACAGATTACTCAACATAATTACATCTCCAAGAATCACAGTTTAATTTTTGATGTAAAAATTCACAGTAAACGTATTCATAGAAGAGCAAAGCAGTCCTGAAGTAGATGCTGATAGCATCTGATGGGATGATGAAGGGCCTTTCCCAACCCAAATTAGCCAGCATTCTTTTATCTGTCACTTCCTTTTGATCTTATTGATGAGAAGATGTGCACTATTCAAGTCTGAGCAAGGCACAGCTTAGTGCCCATCCACACATTATTTTCTCATTCAAATTTCACTGAAATTATTCTGAGTCATCAAACACATTCCTACTATCAAAACCATTCATTGTGTTTTAACGGGTACTCCACTTTTACTACTTACTGCTTGTATTTAGGGAGCAATCTGAGGTCAAACAGGTCAAAAGAAAGTTGTGCTGTGTGCTGCACTAATTGAGTCAGTCAGTGAAAGTGCCGGGCTGCAGTTTGGGCTTCAACATTCATTGACAGAAAATACTTTATCTCTAGCTATTAGTAACTGTAGCAATATCCCTGGGAATTGGCTATTTGTATACCATCCCTACAAAACAACATACAACGGTGTATCTGAAGTCTGATTTGCCAGCAATAGGAAAGTATTAAGAACTCCTTTGGAGAGTATTGTCCAGATATTCTGCCCCCCCGCCTCCCCCTGAACACTTCACCCTTCGCAGATGCTCCCCAGTACTTCTCAGGTCTAACACTAAGCCAAGCGTTACGTTACTTGGCAATAAGAAGGCCTCACAGCTTTATACACTCAAGAGCTGCTGAAAGATTTTCATTTTCCTGTCAGTGAAGTTGGTGAAGAAATAATGAAGATGGGCTGTGGCACTGTGTGAGAGGTGAAGGTTTTAAACACTACAATAAAGCCTTCAAAAATATAGGCTATTCACACATAGCACTGGTACAAGTGATGGGATGCCTAAATATACAAAAAAAGTCTATCAGCAGGTGAAAGATACTAGGGTAAGATAGCGTACCTCTTACCACAGGAGAAGCAAGAGATAATCAGGGCTCATTCTGTGCCACCACGTAAGCCAGTCTGTCAATAATGCAGTTCTTCAGGATTTTTGATAGAAGTGAACTGTGCTGCAAAGTAACTGCTAGGAAAATGACATCAGAGGAGATACTGTTCCTGTTCGTTTGTTGTTTTCGTATACACAAAATAAATCCAAAAAAATCACAGGCACACTTGAAACTCTTCTTGTGTAATTTCCAGAGTTGTTCTCTTCTTGTATTGATCAATAGCTTTGAATATACTGAACATCCCAGAGCTCATACTAGCGAGTGTTTGTATGCACACACAGCCCTTGGAAAGCTGTCCCTCCCTGGCAACAACAGCTGTAAGGATCATCGTTACTGCCTCTGCTGTCCCGTCTTCTGGAAAGAATATGCAGGGAATTAGAGGAGAATTGTCTCATGGGGAGAGGTGAGGTACAGGTGACATGCAGTCAGTCCCATGGTGACTGTGTATTTGTATCATTCTTAACCTTACATCATTTGATTGGAATTACTATACAGTTTTAAGCAGGTCAAAGTGGCTTTACTTTTAATACCATTCTTGAAAAGATCTGAGTCAGTAATTATCCTCTAAAAGAGAATAATAATCACAGGGAAGGTTATTATTTTCATTGGTATGAATAAATGCTGCTCAGACAAAGGCAGCCTAAAATAAGCGTAAGATTTAACAGGCAGTTGGAATGAATGGGGTGCCAGGAAAGACGAGGCAGTTTCAGCGATACATTTTCATACAATCTACATGTACGGAGATTCTGTCCAAACACACAAGGAAATCCTCCCATTTTACATGCAATGAAAATGTGTCATCAAGAAAGCGTGCAGAAGACTTCAACTTTTAGCTCTCTGCAGATGTATAAAAAATGGTTGATTCAATTGAACTTCTGTTATTTCAAAGACAGCAAATTAACTCCAAAACCAGAAACCTTCCCTGAGAGTAATTTTTGGTCGTTGTTTTGCAAAGAAAATAGGAAAGAATATGAAGGTCAGAAAAAATGTGTTGGGATGTGATCCTTTATACCGTCCGATTACTGTAAGTTTTTCCCAGTCAGGAGTTTTAAGGCAAGATTATCCCATGCCCTCCTCCTTCCCCTGCCTACAATGGGAAGAAATGGAATTTTCAGAGTAGCCAAGACAGATTTACCTGTTCTCATTTCGGAAGCACTTTATGGATCAAAAAAAAAAGCCTTTATTTTACCTATAATAAACTTGTACTACCCTGAAACAAGTCTGTCAATATGACAAAAGCTCAAGTTTTACTGCAACACTGGTGAAAGATTTGGCTTAGCTGTATGATCAGAGCAGCAATTTACTGTGGTGTATGTCAGCTATTTAACGCACGCGCAGTAATGCAGTCACAAGCAGACAATAAATATTCGTCTATACAAATGTTATGAAGACATTTAAGAGAAACAAGACATTCAAGTAGCAAAAAAGAAACAAAAGAATGAAGACAAATCCCGGTACCAATTATATCACAATCTGAAAGAATAAAAGCCAGTGTCTTTTCAAAGTCACAGGAAATGGCAGATGTTTTCCCAAAGCAACTGGAAGTTGCAAAACAAGTTACAGGCAAAACAACAGAAGGAACATCTACAGTGAAAATGAATGAACACTTATCTTCAGCCTCAGGGCTTAAAGAAAACTGTTCACCTGCTAGAAGAGTAATGTTCCATCTTGCCTGTTTAATGAAAGGCATATGCGTCAGCATGATGTATATACGCAAAGGATTGACATCAATGAGAAATTCACACTGTTCCCTTGACAGCAGCTCTCTTAAGATCTGCACATTGTGAGGAAACTGCTGCAGTCATGCTTCCCATCCATACAGCCTCCACCCTTCCATCTCACTACCCAGAAAAATACAAATCAGAAAAATTCAATTTTCCGCAACATACTAAGAAAAATTGAAAGAAAGATGCTTCACTTACACTGTCTTCCTAGGAAAAAACCCTGCCTTTACAAAACTGCGTTCTCCAAACTCAAGAATAAATTCACTGTCCTTATATCGCAGATGGGAAACACTGAAGTAATTATCATGAATATTTTTTGCTTTCCTCATCTGTTCACAAGCTGTATGGGAGCAAATTGTATAGTCTCTCCCTAAATCACCACACACTAAGTGGGGCTTATATTAGTGTAAACATAATGTGAGGGGACATTTTTACTTAACTTTATGCCCACTCTTTTTCTGTCTCATTTTTTTCTTACCTGTTTTGTAAGTAATAGGGCACTAAGATATTCCTGAATTCCAGAGCTTCCACCCACTTGGAATACAAATATTTGCAAAAGTCAAATTACCATAATGCTTAGTAAAGCATGTCTCCTAAAAGGAGCTCAAGACACACACACTTTTGTATCTAAGAGAAAAGCAGGCATAAGGCCTCCTAAACCCCTTTATTGTTTTGGTGTGCTCCTGAGCACAAATATTCCCATTTACTAACACAGTAATGCCATTCAGAAAAGTATAACTAGAAAGATATCTCCGGGGTTTTGCAGTACCTGGCTTTGCACAGTGTTGGTTACTGGTTGACACTAACCATTATTTACACTAATAAACATTTATTTTAATTAAATCCCTTAATTTGCAGTTTATGGTAAGTTGTCTTTGGGAAAAAAACCCAAAATAGCACTGTTTTGACTTTGCATTGCTGGGAAAAAAAATTACTACAGGTGCTTTGTGGTTCTACTGTAAGAAAGCTACTTACACTGTCACCCTTCTGCCAAAGGGCATCTGTCCTGGAAATTTTCTGCAAATAACCTGATGTGTGAGAGGAGAGGGAACCGCAGAGCAGATCAGACTGGCAACCTCTAACAACTGCTAAATGTGATGTATGTTCCAGATCATCTATGTTCCAGATCATCTGACAGGGAGAGGATGAAATGCTAAGAGACCCCTTCAAGTCCTGCATTGCATCTGCATGCAGTCCCGCGATACGCTTTGTTCTACATGCTGTAAAACATCTTCACTGCTTTCAGCGTAGGGAGCACTTGGAGTATCGTGTCTTCAGTCAGAAATGTACCTCCCAGAAGGGGTTTTACTGCAGTGGTCAGTAGCTGGTGCCTAGAACCGTTCTGAGAGGTTAGTCTTCACAGAATCATAGCACTTGTTTTTGGAGAAGCATGCTCTTCAGAGTTTCTGCAACTGAAACTAAGCTCAGCAGCTTCCACCTACTAATAATCACTTAGTTTTCGGCCGCTGGAGTCTGATAAAATTATGTGAAGTTAATCAGCTTGTTCTGAACATAATCTTTAAAAGCATTCAGGAAAAATTCAGCTGTTCATTCCCAAAAGCGATCTTTTGAAAGCAGGCAATTCATATCCTCACTTGGGAAAACATAGCTGCAAAGACGTAAACTGGATTCAGGCTGCAGGAGTATGAGCTGCTACTAAAAACCACAAGTGATACCAGTCTGTGTAGCATCACAGTGCTCTTTTCCTGCAGGGTGGGCAAAACACACTTGCAGTTGGTATTAGTTTTGCAACAAAAACACACTTGCAGTTGGTATTAGTTTTGCAACAAGGAGCCAAGATCCTCTACAGAATTCTTATTAGTCAATTTTATGTCTCAGTTTCTTCATTCTGGAATGAAATATAACAATTTGAGAAGCTTCCAAAAAAAGTGATTATAGAATCCACGAATCTACTGCTTGCTTTATTCAATGAGTGGGGATTGTCATGCAAACTGCAAGAAGGATAGCAACTGAGAAGAAAGTGAGATGTCTGATTTCTTGTGCTGAATAATCAGTAGCATTCCCCATGGTTTCCTGTTTATGTCTTTGTCCCATTTAAGGTTTTATCCACCATGATGTTTGAACAACAGAATTCAATGTGTACCTATATATACAATAGAGATAAGTTTCCATGCATTAATTTTTGACATTTCTCCCACAATCCACCATTTACTCCAGAGAAGAAATCTAAGAAATATAATTTACATTATGCACGGTTCACTGACCAAATGAGAGATCATGCCACTTTTTAGTACCAAGTGGAACACGTATCAACAAAAGCCATGCTATTATCCACTTCCTTGCTTCCCTCAAATGCCATGGGCAATGACTCACTGTTGATCTAAAGACAGTTTTATCTTGCATAAAATGTAGGAATCCAGCTGCTTATTTACATGCAACCCCGTATGTTTCCGTTTCTGTTTGAATAAAAATGATATGCTGAGTGATCTAATAAAAAATCGTGTAGGACCTGAAACAAAGGAACCTTTGAAAACCCTCAAATCTTGGACCTTCAGTAACCATACGGACACACGGGTCTACAGACTTGGTAACACGCCAGTACTAGCATCAGTCCTAGGTGTATTTCTCAGTTTAACTCACAGTTTCTTAAGTATCATTTGTCTTCTAGTTAGGTCTTACCGGGAGAGACTGTATGCTCACTATCCACTTCTCGCAGGGTGAAATCCCTGTTCTTCCTGACAGTCATGCATTGCTTTTATGCAGACTATGTAAGGATAAGCAGAAGTGTCCTTTCTTTTTCTTATAAAACCAAGCCAAAATCTGCTGCAAATTAGGTAGATTCATCAGCCAAGGAGACTTATGCTATTGTATATACGCAGATCTAATCTCCTTCCCTGCAACTTTGGTTTTGGCTGTTTGTGTATTGTGGATATACAATTCAACTATAGTAAAAAGTTGGTGGTGGCATGAATGGTTTAAGTGAGCTGAGGGGAAAAGAGCCAAACCTACACATAAATGATCTGAGGTTTCAGACACAGCTGGTTCCAATGCATTTGGTTTGTAATTTAAAACCTATTAACGCACCAAAACATATTCAAGACAATCACAAGACCTTATCTTTTCCTCTCCTTTGCATTTCACAGCTTCTCTGCACTTCAAGGTAGAACTTTAAGGTCCTTTGAAAGAAACAGGACTGCTATCTCCAGCTGCATGGTCTGGCTTGAAAACAACTGAAAGTACAAGGTCTGCCCTATTATGCAGAAAGCTCTTGTGCCTTATGCACTAGGTACAAGTTGTATGGAACAGCGGGTTCAGTGCATACATACAGGTGACAAATGTGGCTTGCTCCCACATCCTTGTACCTGGTCTAGGTACACGGCTGGTAAATTCAGTTATTCCAATAGCATTTCCTACAGGAAACTAAGTGCTACCTTCTCATCAGCATCACTGCAACATTATTTAATCCTATCTTTGACCCATTAATTTTATTAAGAATAAACTAAAAACATACTGCACAGAATTCTGTCTCCTTTCAATCCAATTTTAGAAGTTGTGGACCATCTGGGGGAATAAAAGATGAATTCAGGTCCTTGAGTTTAAGAGAAACAAGATGCCTTGCATGTTCCATAGTGCAGCTAGAAAGAGGCAAGCAAGCAGTGTCCCCCAGTGTTCAGGAACGCAAAAACAAGGTGCAGAACAGTCACAGCAGCTCAAGCAGCAGTCTCCAACTGAGGGTCCACCATTCTTACTGTCTTGGAACAGACAGCATTGGCTTCAGAGGGAAAACAAGGCTTGGGGTGCCAAGGACAGTAAATGGCATGTTCTAGTGCCACTCCGAATGAAGACAACAAATGGCAGAGCTCTCGTGTGCGCTCCTAGGCACTGCTGCTAAGGAAAACAGCCACAGACAATACGGATAGTGGGTGACTAAAGCCACAGTTTCTGTAAAGAATCCCTTATAAAAGGAAACTGCGATCAAAAGTAAACATGTCAGGCTCCGTTCACTGAATGAGAAGCATTGAGCATTTTCTGTCACCTCGGACAGGTCACACCTTTCCGCTGAATTCAGAAGAGACCTCACAGCACCTTAACAAGCATGAAACTTTTCCCCTAAAAATGACAAAGACATAGCAGATGAAAAGAGTATTCGTGGTCTTTTGTAACGTAACTCGTTTAGAAAGCCTCAGAACTGACTAAAGCTCAAAACTAGTACTTACAATAAGCTGAGTGTTCTACAATAGGACAACATGAATTAATTTTCGTTACTCATTCTCATTCTCAAATCTGTCTGAACATCTGTATTTTGTGGGCATTTCAAATGTGATTGCTCAGATAGAATTAAAGAAGGATTTACTGTGTGTGAGAGGAGGTTCTGGTATGATAAAAGGAAGAAAATCAAAGCTTTGTAGTGTCTCTTAGGACACCATTTAAGAACTTTAACTTTCATTCTACTCATGCACTCTATGTGTTGCTTTTTATAACTGGTTCAGGGATGCACAGTTCATAGCTCCCTTCTTATTTTCACTTGTGTAAAATTTCACTGACTTCAGACAGCAAGGTTGATTTCATATTCTGAAAGGAAAGCCCAATATATTTCTAAGTAAATGTTAAAACAGAGCAATTAAAGAAATATTAATCTTCTTTGCATACAGTTACCTCTCTGCCAAAAAGCTGGAGATTATGTGAGGGTCAGTGACATATAAGCATATTTTACTTCTGCTTTGTTCAGTCATGATATATTGAGTTTAGTTTTTCTTGACAATACTGAGCAGTTTTGTTCAATTTTTATCCTATCAAACATAGGATAATGTCCCCAAAAGCAGAATGAGAACATCAAAACAACTTTTGTAGCCAAAGTTCAGCCATTGGAATCAAGGAACCCAATCTTTATAAAAAGCTCCTCAGTACATGCAGTAATGCCAGAAGACGGCTTTTAGACTTGCTATCTCGCAATACTAATGCACAAAGCAATCAATTAGAAACCTGTACCCTCTCAAGAGATATAATGCTGTTAAAAGATTTCAGGGGAGTGGAGCCAAGATGCCTGAAGGCAAAGAAAGGCTTCCTCTCAGGAATCAGTTTGAGATAGTCTTGAACTAATTATAACAGAATTTGGAAGAGGCAATGAGATTTTTCAAAATAGGGAAATCCTTACTCCTTAAATGACCTGAATTTACTTAGGAAATACAAAAAAGAGACATGGAGGGAAGCATTTGACAAGCTGTCGCTGGAAATACTGAAGGATTTTCCTTTACAAAGTGTAGCGTTGAACTACTCTTGATTTGCTATGAAGCTATTACTCGTCTACAAGTTTTGGCACTACAGAGCTCTCTCTGTTCCAGCACAGGGAGAAGGGATACAGGTGGATGGTGTACATTTAGGAGAGCGGCTGAGGTGTGAGAAGATGAACAACAGGCCATTTTTCAATTTGTTTCAGTTTCTTTCCTAGTTTGGTACCTGGTGAGCATCAGGTTATTGCAACATTTGTCCTTTTCTTTACACGTTGCCAGGACTACTGACATAGAATATGGGCTCATTTTCCAACTTGCTTTTCTGGTTTTTTGGTCTCTCTTAATTACCTGTAAAGTTATACTGCCGATACAACTTTTCCACTCTAAATGTCTCCGAGTTCTGACTTAGCTGCTTTCAGCCGAAAGCCTGGCACCAGAAGTATGTTAGATAACTGCATGTACATACAAAAATAAACAGATATGACTCACAAAAGAAAACAGATCTTGCTCACATGGCCTGTACTAAAAAAGCCAAGTTCTGCTCTTAGTCATCCCTTCGCAGCAGTGACAGAAACCCCAACTAAGGTCTCATATCACCACTGGATACAAAGGAGTTCACGTTCATTTTCATGATTAAATGGTAAAATTGAGCTGAACAGATCTGGCGAAGTAAGTAAAGGAAGAGCAAGAGTTAGGTGCATTTCTTCACTAGAGACAGCTTTGTCTTAAATGAAATCCCCCAGTCACGGCTGAGGACTGAAGCTGGTAACTACCCTGGAAAACAAACACTGCGAATAGTCATGTTAACAAAACGTTCCTAATTGAGACACGTTCATTTTCCAAGTGCAGACTTGCAGTTGACCATGGTCATCTGACATCCTGAATGCAGTTCGGTCTCTCCAGTTAAAAAGTCCTTCCACATGATACAGCCAAGACAAATGGAACAACTGTCTGCAAAGTCATGTGAATGCCACAAAGCCTAGCTGTATATACAATGAAGAAGCTTTACTTCAAAGGGTTGGAGGGTAGGAACGACCTTGAAAAATGGCAAGTAGCAATCAACCTAAAAAAGCTGCTCAGGTCAACTGGTTGGCCTAAACACATTGCTATTTCCACATAAAGAGATATGGATAAAAGCAATTTTCACATTGCACTGTGTAAGCTGTTGATAGGAAAACAGAGAAACCCCATCTCTCAGCAGCAGTGTAAAAAGCAGCACATGTGGCGGATTAGTAAAAGTTGGCTGGAGAAATGGTGTAAGTGGTATCAGTAGAGCCAAACGCGTGCCCTCTCTCCAGCTTAGTTCAGTAACTAATTAACTAAGTCCTACCTTCATTAGATTGACATAGCAACTAGATTTTTCCTCTTGCTGCTTAGCAAATCATACTACTGTAATGAGTCAGGTATACTCATTTTCAGACTAAACTACAATTGCTGTTAATTTTCATCCTGTTAAATTCAATGGAATTACTTAAGCGCTTCCTCTGGAATTAGTACTAGTTATCAGTATGGCTAATGTCAAGTGGTTTCAGTGATTTTACCATATACTTCTTGTCTTAAGTTTGGCTTTAAATAACAAAATAAAAAAGATATTTTGACACAGTATGAGATAAAATGCCTTCTTTCTCAGTGTCCGCTCAATTTAAGTATTTCCTCTGTGTATTTTCCAGAGTGGGTATTTGATCGTGTTTTTCCTGCAGATTTTCCTTCTGTGTAATAGTGAATAATCAACTGACATGCCACAAAAGTAGAGCAGCAATCACAGCAGAGACAAATGATGCTTTAAAGGACTGCTAATAAATACACTCAGTATGAAAAAACTGCTTTGAATTGGAAGAAACTAGGCTAAGTACTGATCAGTTCCTGTGGGTTTCAGACAGTCATTTTCCTGAGATACAATGCCACCAGCATCCATGACAGGACACAGAGAAAGGGCCTGACAACAGAATATTTTTTTCTCATGTACCACCAGCAGCCAGAATTCTTGTTTTGCTAGTGATAAAAGAAAGACAAAAGCATCACCTTCATCACAGAGAAAGAGTATACAAGTATTTCTCACAAAATCATACCATCATTCAAATCTATGCATGTGAAAGAGAATGAATTTAAAATTTAATGTAGAATGAATATAATTTCTATAAAAAAACAAGTTCATACTATGACTTGGAGCAGAATAAGAAAAGCAAACAGAAAAAACAAGCTACAATAAAACCAAAAAGTTTCATGCATGAACTCACCTAATCTTTACAAGTGGTATTGACTTGAGCTTAAGATGTTCAAGGGTGAAACCTATTGTGTAAATTATTTTTGAAGCCTTAGAGAGGTTTAAATAAATGTCCCTAAATGTCAACATTAAGGGGCGTTGTAAGAATATCTAGGATTTTCTGCATAAGGGGAAAATGATCCTGGACAAAAGATCCCCACTCTGTCCACAATTATTATTATTAATCACACCCAGATTCTTTATGTGCTCAGAGTCAAGCACATGACAAAATCTAGCTGCATCTAGCTGCCTTGTTGGAACCAAGCAGAATGCCCAGTATCTTTCAGCATGAAGTCCTTAAAGGTTTTACGTTTCTCCTAAGAGTACAGATTAGGCTCTGTGCTCTGTGGAAAAGGAGGAAAGGTAATTATACGCACTTTTAACTTCAGCAACACACTGAGTGAGCAAACAAGCAAAACTTTACTGGTTACTTCTGCAGTATGAGGGAGTAAAACTAGGGAAGTGGGTTCGTGAAAACACAAGAAAATAGAAAGTACAAAAAGCACCAAAGATTTTTGTCTTAATGTTAATACAATTAAAATTCCATTTTAAGTTATCTTTAAAACTCCATAAGCACTGTGGTACTGTACTAATTAACAATGAAGAGTGGGAACTCTTGGGTTCCAGTTCAGCGAGTTATGTAAGCAAACTCATGAAAGCAGCCTACGTAAGTCAATTTATCTTCGAATGAGCTACATGTGCATTTGCGGAGTCAATGTCACAACTTCCAAACTTTATGTTATTCAACTGTATTTGCATTGGATAAATGGAACTTATAAATATTTCTTCTCACTAGAGGGAGCTACTTTCCCATATTAATACACTAACGGCCAAATGCAAACACTCGATAGAAAAAATTGGGTGATCTTTGCACAAATTGTGAGTCACACTGTGTGGTTCACATGGTCCACCAGAGCTGGGGTTAACTCACAGGTCCAAGGATAAATTTTACTTTCACTGACTTTGAAAAGAGGCTTTATGAAGGTAATAGTTGTGGGGTTTGGGGTTTTTTTTTCCACATCTCTCATATCTTTCCTGTTTACTTTAGTTTAGCAGTGAGCAATGTACCGTGGCTGTCTGTCCTTACATGTTACAGATTATTCTTGTGTGTGCTGTGCCCAGATACCACAGGGGACAGCATATATTCACAAAATGTAAAGAAATTGGCCAGTTATTTGTTGCTAAACATATAAAACCACCTCATCCTAATTATTCTCATTTCCTGTAGCTCACACTTTTGAGTTAGATTTCTCCCTTCCCTCTTGTACACAAAACTCATGCTTAAATTCAGATCCCTCTCCATCTCTATTGCAGCGAGAAGTCAAAGCAGCTACAGGTGAATCATTGTTTTTCTACAGGCAATAATGAAATGCATTGTTGGTTTCCATCACAGCACACAGGACAAGAAGCAAAACAAATCCACAAGTTAAATTCAGCAAGACTCTCAGCTGCTGCCTTATTAAAGATGCTTTAACAGGGTATAGCTTCTTTGCCCAGTAAGATGCTTCTGTGACCTCCAAACACATAATTAAGATGAGTGGCAAAAGGAAGAACTTCTATACTTATTTCTCAACCTGTAGCCTAAGGCCTGGCTCCAGCTGTTCTGATATGGGTTTCCCCTGAGGTCAGAGTCAGTTTGTCATCACCATATGGGGTTTACTCCACATAGTGTGCACACAGTATCTTCACGGATACATTGATGACATTCAGACGATTGCTGACCTTTACCCTCAACTCTCACTCCTGTACTTGAATTTTCAAAGCAAGAAAAGTCAAGCTTATGCAAGGTTGGTATAGGGTGAACAACTGATCTAATTCCTCAGAGCATCATTATACAAAGTTAGGTAGCAGGGAAAATGACTCAACACAGAATGGGAAGATTAGGGACCCCACAAAATGTTTTTTTTGGATGCTGAGGAGTCTAACCCTAGCCGTTTTTCCCTTTCATCATAACAAGGATGAGTAACTGGAAGATGCAACACCTATACCCTCCCTTTCACTTACTTTATCAGTAAAAATGTGACACTCAACATGTTTTCTGCATCCACAGATAAGCAGATCATTTATGCAAGTTCCAGCTCACCAAAGGAAATTAAGAGGAAAAGCTGAGTTACTTCCTATCCCCTACATCTTAGAGGTGATACTATGATACACTTACTGTGACATATTTACTGAGATTGCAGGTTATCTCAAGTAGTGGATCTCATGATGTTTTCTTTTACCTTATTTACGAAACAGACCAGCAGACTAGCTCTGCCTATGGCTGTGTGACATGGTGGGAAATCACTGGGGAACCTACTAACTCAGGTTGTTGCGTCGCAACACATAACTTCTAGAAGTGCAGCAAGACTCAAGTCTGGTGCTTGGCTCCTCTGTGTTTAGATCAGTGAACCACTTCCCGTCTCTCTAATCCTGCCAACAGTACATATATATATATATATGTACATACACACTTCAGGGATCTGTGGAGTTAAAACATTTCTTCTCAGTTTTGCTGCTGCTACTGAGTTGGCTTGAGTGGGTTTGCAGGGCTATGAGAGGAGAAACTGGCTGAAGGCATGCTTTCTTTTGTTTTCTTGTGGCATTCATACTGCTCACCCCACAGCAAGAGCAAAACAAAACCAACTTGTGAAGTCAATTCTTACAAAATCATCTCTGCCAAATCATTGTGCAAGTTCTGAAGGCAGTTGGGGGAGTTTAGCAATATAAAAAAGGATTTGTTTTAAATGCACTCCCCTTTGTTTCAGGAGAACAATGCCAATAGGGATCTCTCTTCCCTCCCCATCCCCAAAGGCTCTGACAAGGGCAAGCAGCTTCTCATTGCCTTTGGGGCTCAGCAGGAGAGCAGAGGTGCCCAGGGGAGGTATGTCTCAAACCAAGGTGTCACAGAGATGTCTGTGAGACCTCTTAGGTCTTTCACTTCCTAAAGCAAAGTGCAACTGCCAGAACTTCTAGATGGACTCCCTCCTCTTGGGAACCCAGAACAGATGGCGTTTTGTGGCAAAATCAAGTATAAACAAGAACTGAAATGAGCCTGGATAGCACAAGAAATTTGTTTAAAATCAACGTTTTCTGTGTATTTTTTGTTGTTTCTCTTGGTGTGTTTTCATTCTTCTGGATAAGCAGATGGGAAAGGTAATTTTCTGGGCCTTTTTTCAGCAACACACTGATCTTTGTCTGATGGAGTCTCTTCTACTTTTTGGCACGATATCCACTATTCACTAGCGTGGTTTTTTCTCAGCTTTTCAGAAAAGCTTCACATGCTACAGACATAAACCTTAAACCTGAGCTCAACCTCTTGTGAGAATGGGAAGAACAACAGAGAATGATAGATTTTAAAGCTGGATTTGCATATTTCCTGGCCTTAAGGCTCTCGGGCATCTCACAGAGCTTCCTCTAGCTGCCTTTGTGCTCTTCTAAGTCCCAAGGAGGAATAAACACAACACTCTGGACATCCCTGCTCCCACCTCCTGTCATGGTACTATAAGGAAACCTCTCCGTGTGGTGGGATTAACAAATGGGATACATAAAATGCTTGGATCCAGGTTGGATCTGGGATCACAATTCTTGCTCTTAGAAGCTTAAATTCTTTTAGGTTGGCGAGTTGTTGATGGCAGCAGATAGTAAGTGTTAAGCATAAAATTGTAGCAGTAAGGAAATGATGCCTAAAAGCAGAAGGGTTTTGTCTTGCATGGCCTCAAGCTTTCATTCAGAGATTAAGTGTTGTCTGACAGGTTAAATCTACTGACATGATCTCTATCAAAATATTTTTAACAGCTGTTTGCCTCATGTCACCTTTTCCTCACCAAAAGAGGACACACCGTCACATTAACATTCTGCCTAACTAAAACATCAGTTGCAAATTGCAGAAGTTAAAAGACACAACTGCAACATGAATGTTAAAGGCAGATCGAGTAGCTTGCCCCTCGACACCACCTTGAATAGAGCAAGAGCTTTTCCTGCCTCTTCTGTGATTACACGGGTAATTACTGATAATCCTGCTTGTGTCTTCATGTTCATTTCTGAACATCAGCCGCAGTTAATGCTATACATCAAACATAAGTCTGCTGAACAGGCTGGCGTCTTTGTACCTGAGGCTATTTCCATGTGACCACCAAGACTGAGAGAATTTTTTGACACAGATAAATATGAATTAAATACTTTTTCATATGGGAAGAAATCGGGATATTCTTACACTTTACCAGTCATGCAGGTAAAGACTGACAACCTCTATGAGCCCTTACCTTCCATAACATAGAGCAGTTTCTTATTGCATGGAAGGAACTGAATGCTGTCAGAAGGGACTCAGCATAACCAGCAACACACAGACAATGGTCTTAATAAGGAGGGAAAAACACTCTTCTTTTTAAAATATCCCCTGAGCTCTGGGGAGATGAAGTACTTGCCACTGTGATTCAGTCAGCATTTTTCTTGTCTAATCTCAACTTTATGAGCTTACATAGGCTTTGTTAATGATTCAGTGTGTTTATTATTTTTATCAAGGAATCTTACAGTCTCTTATGTACTTTTAGGCCACCATGTTACTTTTTTTACACTTAGTTACAGAAACAAGCAATTATTTCTAATAAAATTTTGGAAATTTCTGCATGTGCTTTGACCTAGCCATAAAAGAATGCTAAAGAAGTGACAAGGACTTGAAGAGATTTAGAAGGATGATAAAAGATTCAAAGACTCTGCATCTTTGATCTCAAATGTCTAGGTCATGTTATTAAATTAAATCTAACTTAAATGCCAAATATATGAAATGCTTTAATTGGGTCAAGGTTAATATATATGAAAAACATCTAGAACTTCTTTTTTAAGCTGTGTGTTCTACCAGGAATAAATAAAATTCACCTAGATTCTAACTTAATAAGTCTTCCTCATCTGCAGTAACCACTAAACGCTCAGTAAAATTACCTAAATTCTTTGTAGACCACCAGTGGTTCACAGGCACTTCCAGGTGGCCCGTGGAGTTCTTGTGAAGTATTTGTCAGTCTCGACAGTGTTTGCTGTAACAAAGGCAAACTCTAAAAGCTTTCAGGAGTTTTTTTGGAACACTTAAGATCTCCCTGCTTGTCTGCTCCAAGTCCTTCTCTCTTGTGTATTTCTCACCTGGGAATTTAATTACAATAAAATTTGCTGTTGCAGAAGTAGCATTGCACGGAATAGTATCGCTATGTACAGATGGGAGCAGCTGGAGCTGAAAACAGCAACAGGAGGGCTCAGTGCTAATAAGCATAAATCCTGAAAGAAGAAATAAATAGCACAGACAGAATGTGTGGGAGAGAATGCTGCACACCCATAATTTCAGGCAGAGGCCAGTTTATTTTACTCCTTCTCTTTAAGGTCATGATCCATTGCAACTTAATACTATATTGCCACCAGAAAGGGGAAAAGATAAAAAGCAGGAAAGTGCCACTTACATGTAATATAAAATACATACCCAAATCCCTTTCCCATTCTTGTCAGAATAGGAGGGACTGTAGTATAAATGTTGCAGATAGCTTATGATCAGCACGATCATAGCATTGCAGTGAATTTTCCCTAGAGGGGCAGTCTTGCAAAAAAGAAATCTGAGGTGAATTTCCATGTGGAAATGTATTCAGAAATCAGGTGGACATGTCCAGAGGAGTGGCTGCTTCCCACTTTCTGCTTCACCTCACAATGTACAATAAATATATCCCTGCTCTTTCCTCAGTGTGCACTTGGGGGCTCCTCAGGTATACACACACTCACCTCTGTTGAATACAGCAGAAAGCAAAACTGTAAGCAATTTTCAAAGCTGCTAAACTGAACTACATTATTGTAAAATTGAAATATAAAGCAAGGCTAGTAAGAATGACTTCTAACTATAATGCTAGTTCAAACAGTGACACGCCTTACACATTTTCCGGCACTTCATCCACACCAAGATCACTGCTACCAACTGCCTCAAAAAAGAAGAAAAAACCCCTTAGCCTGTCAGAGGGGTAAGGACAAACCTCTCATTCTCTCCAACAGCCCCAGTTACTCCTGGATGGCACAAACACATCCTTCAAATTGTCCACAACCTTCCAAAGGTGAAAGGAGACAAAACAAGCGGATAGAAAGAGCAAAGAGAGTTACACACTATTGAACGTATATTTGCGCCTCTATTTATACAGAGATCTATAAAGGCAGGTAAAGGCAAATTGTAAACGGAAAAGAGAATAGAGTAAGAAGGACTGAGCATGAGGGAGTCAGGAGGTGGGAGAAAGATGAACACAGATGAGTGATGCTGCTAGAGAGACTATCACGGGAAATGGGGGAGAAGAAAAACAGCTAACGGATGGGAAAAGAGGAGGTGAGAGGTGGCTGCAACATATAACTAGTGAAGGGACAAAAGTAACGTCCCACTGTCAAATAGCATGAGTTATAACAGATACCTAATGTCATGATCTGCATCCACAGATCTTAACGTTCTTACAGGGCTTCAGCTAGGTCTCTACTTCCAAACTGCTGTTACCGCTCTAGAGGGTCCTCCTGGATGAAATCCTACCATTGTTAGCGACGAGATAGGAAGCAGAGATGGCTGCTGATCTTTGCATCTCTGCTAGTGGATGGTAACATGTCCACTGTTGCTGCTCGGGGCTCTCCGATGCTCTCGCTGGACGGTTTCATTCACTTCCTTGCATTAACTCCTGCAGCCCTTATGGGTACTTGCTGGAGGTCCTAATGACTAGGTGACACAATTATAATCCCTCTCTTCCTTACACATTTGCTGTACCAGCCAGACAATAAGATTTAATTCTCATTTTGACCTCTCCAAAGCCAGATTCTATCTGTCTTTCATTTGAGTTTCAAGCCCTAGTGCGTGAGGAACAAAAGTAATGTAAGCTGAGCAGTCAGCCTTCCCTGAAATACTTTCACACTGTTTCATAGTGTCTCAAAAGTCACATGGACTTGAGTAGTTTGGTTTGTCGCAAGAGTTACGTGGACTTGCATAGTTTGGTTTAAACAGAACACATCTTTAACTGCAGTGCATGTACACATTGTATCCCGAGTAATTTTTGTGACAGATTATCACTCCTTTTTTCTCCGAATTCTGTGGGAGTCTGACTGAATCAGACATGAATAAAGACTGAATCAAAACCTCAGGACCTAGTTCACTGGAGACTGAAAATGCAGAAGTAGCATCCCTGAGTTCACTTCCGGAGATCAAAAAAATCTAAAATTAAACATTAATGTTTTCAGTGGAACTTCACGCGACTGACTCACTCGAGTAAGTCTTCTCATCTTCCAGTACCGAAACTACGACAACTGTGGGGACTGCAGCCTACATGGAGACTGTTCCCCTGACTTTGAAACAGTACTGTTAGCCCTCCAAGTACAGCATCTTCAAATTCAGTGTGAATTGCAAAATCACCTGAGTCCCCAGACAGTCTGTCCAGTTCACCGCAATTATCTCTACTAGCCATACCAAGGTCTACACTGTACCCATGTATGATTCAATTAGTTGGAATCACAGGAATATTCTCAATTACATTACTTTTTCTCTCATATTTGATAGCTCTGGAAAATCCATTTGAAAACAACAGCCCGGGTAGCATTCTACAAAGAATCTTTGGATTTCTAGAACTTTGCCATTCGAGACTGTATGTAACACCAGCTCGTCTGAGAAAATGTCCTCAGGTTCTAGTCACCTTTCACAGAAGAGAATTTACTCTGACTGCCACTTCCCTGTAACTCTACAGGCATATCAATTAGTATGTTACAAGTTGAAATATGCAACTTCTATCTGCAGTAACATTAAGGAAGATCTGTGGTTCTGTATCTTTCCCATCACTGTGTACCAAAACTTCCAGACATGAACTCTTTCCTGTCTGTAAAGAAGAGAAAGCTTTATAATCCTCATCAATAGATCAGGAAACTGCTGCTCAGAATGACGATGAGGTCAGCACAGCAAAATGCAAACAGAAACTGTAAGCTTGCACAACACTCCTGAAGTACTGTAGCTATTCTTCAGTTATGCCCTATTGCCATTACCGTCCAAAATTTCTAAGGGCCAGTAGTCCCATTTGGGACAGCTGGATGTGCATTTCTGTACAGGTGACAGGGAAGACAAGAAAGAATTGTTAGAAACCTTTTTTATCTTCACCCACCCATGAACGTTTTGGCTACATAAGGTTATTTTGCAACAGGGAAAAAGAGCAGTGCTAGTCAAGATAGCTGCATTTTGAGTTGGTAATTCACAAAGACAGGAAAAATGCTGATGACAACTGTGTGTTATTTTCTGTTCCCTCATATTCTGATCGGCTTCAAACAGGGACAGACATGAGCCTGGATGACCTCAGCTGCACCCTAGACTACACTGCGGAGAGATCGTCTCGCACAGCTATTTTCTGGTGGGATTCCAGCTAAGTACACCAAGGTCTACCCCACCTACAAATATATGCAAACTAACACTCTAACATGCCCTTCTGATTCCCTTTCTATGCAGCCAGTGACTTAAAAGGAAACTCTGGCTCACTGTTACATAGACAAGGTCAGAGTTACACCATGTACTCCTTTCTGCACCTGGCAGCTTTGCAGGAATGAGAGCCAAGGAAGCCGCGCAGACAGCTCTAGCAGCAGCTATCCACACCGTCAATGTCTCTGCACAAGGGTCGGAGCTGGGAGAAGGCACCTCAAGCTGCAATTTGACCCATTTACGCGTGGCCTAAGCGAGAACTGACTTTGATTAAATATTCCATGCTGATGCGAACTAATTCTACTTCAAACAGAGATTTGTTCAAGAATGTGTACATATGTGGGAGTTGGAGTGTAGGAGAATGTATGCGGATCTGAAAACAGGATGACTTGACTTTACTTCTAATTCCTGCTCATCACAGCTTGCCAGAAATCACTGCCCCTTAACAGCTGTTTCAGAGCCCAAATAAAAAAGAGCTGGCAATTTCAAGCCAGCCGATGTTGACAATTGCTAACTGCCAATGTTACGGGCATGACCCTCGCTGGCAGCTGCAGTGGATGCTCAAAAATCTTGTGTGTGGAAGCAGAGGCTACTGAATTTTTCACTCAAATATTAAACAAAATAATTTCAGCTGATTTTGATCTTAGCCTGTTTGAGGAAGCTTTGAGTAAAAGCTAAAGAAGGACTTGAGGGCTGTGAACAGAGATTCCACAGAGAGTCACAATTCAAACAGAGGCATGTTGACTGAATTGTGAGAGAAATACTCACCAAAGCTGTCCACCGTGTAAACAGAATTCTAGTCTCCAGTGCTGTGAAATCAGCCTTTCATTAGCATCAAATTCTCTCCACTGATTTCTAGAAGGGGGGGGGGAAATTAGAAGTTTGGGAATAACAACTTTGCAGTGAGTTCTGCTAGTGCAAGTGCTTCTCCACCAACCCATCTTTTAAATGTTTCTAATAATGGGATGCATATACTCACATCTGTGAAGTTACAGAGATAATTTGCACCCACTTAGAGCTCCATTTGGAGAGGTATAAAAATAGCCTAGTAACAGGAATCTGGCTTATTCCTTATAACGATTATTAGAAATATAACTAGAATAATTAGTTTCACTAATAACATGAAAATCAGGCAGAAATCTGCCTTTGAACATTCCGTGACAATCTCTTTTGCTATCAGAGATATGAACATGGTTCCTGCAAAAGTTCTGTTCACTCCTTCATACTCCTCCTGTCCCCTTCAGCTGACACTTTCAAAAGAATGGAATGATTTTGGAAGAAAGCAAAATCTTTCAAGATTGTTCCAAGACATCTCAAGACTCAAGTTCATTGAACTGTCCATTTCAATTACATGCTTGATGACAGAATCTGCGTCTCTGCTATCATTATTCCACAAGGATGTCACTATACATTTTGTATGTTAATCTTGCTGTACACTGCCCCGTAAACACAGAATATCATGGATGCAGTAATACAGCGTTCAAAAGAAAGGGAACTGAGTAATAGTCTTCAGCACAAATGGGTCATTTGTGTATGTCCATCCTAACTGGGTTACTGGATCACAGAAATAGTACTGATGCCTTTCACTTCTGTATTGTTTCCAAATAATGTCTCAGAATTTTGATTTCTGGAATCATCTAGTTTCTTAGGGAAATTTTCTTAAATTTTCTTAGAGAAAATTTACTTTATCTATAGTACAGTTATTTTGTCACGTTTCTGCTAGCCATGTTTATTTTCATTATAGACTGGTGGATATTTAGCCTATGATTGTACAGATATGAAATTTCGTGATGTATACTTCATTTAAAAGAGGAGTTACAGTCTGTTCTGTGATTTGTAGCAACTTCTGGAGGAAACAGTTATCATTGACTTTCAGCATTTCAGCTCTTCGTAAACTTTCAGCTAAACTGATTTTTTCATACAATGTTCCAACTCCAATGCAATATCTCTGTCCCTTACATATTCCATATTTAACAGTAAGATTTCTTCCCTGTTTAATACTTTTTGTGAGAATATATGCAAGGAACTTTTTCTAAATATTAAACGTGTAATCACAGAATTAGAGAGACGTGTAAATCTTTGTTGTGCTATACAGTAGGTTTTCAATATTTCTATTTACTTAAAAGATTTTTTCTGGAGAAAGTTAGAAAGAATTTTTATTATGTTAAAACCCAAATTAAGTATTAAATTTTCATTTTTCCCTTTTTCTCAAAGATTTTGCAGAATGCTATGCAGACAGATAAATATCTTTGCAAAATTGAACCAGCAACATCTGCCTATGGCTACTGAGAGCATCATGACGTTTTCTGTGTAAATGCTTGCTTTATTTATGATGCAAATGCTGCAAAAATATACATCTTCGTTAAGATATTGTAAATTAACAAGTTCAAATTTTTCTTAAAGAAGTGCCTAGGGGACAACAGATCTTTTCTTCAGGGATTCTTCCACACCCCTTTTGCAATACTCTGGAACAACGCTAGAATATTCTGGCAGTGGGAATGTTGCTCCCTCTGTAAAATTCACTCCAAAATGTCTGTGACAGCTAATTGTGGAAGGTAAGCAGAGAAGATGACCTGAGATTGTCTGAATAGATTCAAGTGAGCAGGAAAACGAAAGGGTTTGAAGCCAAACCATTTGGATCATCCCTCTCCGCAGTTACAGCTGTCATAGGCCACATGGCAGGTACAACTTAAATTTCTTTCAGCTTGATTTGATCCTTGTGTGACCATCTATCAAATCCAACAGCCAGTACCATAACTGTATCATAACTTCCCCTAAAATTCACGGAAACCACACTGTCTCAAATTCTTTCAAAATAAATGGCATGAAATTAAACTTTCCACAATCTTTGATTATTATTTTCAGTCAGAGTGCAACACCTCACTAAGCAAATGTGCGTACTGGGGAAATTACATTTATACAAGCTGAGTTATAGCACTGTAGTTTTACTCACATCTTTTACCATGCCCTGAATTTTCCTCTTTTGCTCTCCTCATTAACCATTTCTTTCAGACATGCCTGTATTTTTTGATGTCCCTCTGAAAGAAGTCCTCTCTTCAGGGTACATCTGTAAAACAGTTACCAAGTAATTATGAAAATAGTAAGAGTGATTATTTTACTTCAGTGATAGATAATTTGCTTCTCTCTGCCAAAGTATCTGTACGTCGAGTGGCATCAATGTATCTTACAAGGAGAGGAAGTCAGCAAAAAAAAAGCGATAAGGAGAAAGGAATGTTGGAATTAAGTGTTTGCACGTAGGTTGCTGTTTGTCTAGAAAGCAGAAATGTAGACTGTCCTCTACATAAAGCAGTGCTTAAAAACAGGATAATTCAAGTGCAAGGCCTCACAGGACTCCAACGCTAAATAAGTGAAGGCCTCAAATAAAAGATTTAAACAACATCTGTGCTGCAGAAGAATGCAGACGGTGGTTAACCACAACTCTGGGCTAACCGGCTCAGGACCCTCGAGCCCCCTGGGCTGTTTGCTGAATCTGCTGTGCTTGGCGGGGCCAGTAACACCCTCATTAAGAAGCATTCACAAGGGTTACTTTGGACCATAAGACTGTTACTGGTGGGCACTTGCAAGGAACACAGTTCACCTTCACAGTTTTGCAAACATATCTCTGATTTTAAAATGACCTGGCACGTAGAGGATTGGTTTAGTGGTTCTGTCACAATCTTGCTTCAGAGAGGTGGGTACACGTTCTCAGAGAGGCCACACACCTTCCAGTCTAACCGTGCTGTCATCAATACCTAAACCAGCTCAGTTACACCCACCTCTCATGAGGTCACCCTACAGGTGCCCCTGGGTCATACGCACATGCACAAGACAAGGAAAAACAAGAAAACTTCTCCCTCGGCACTCCCCGTCAAGAGCCTCCGCTTCAAGGATCTGTGGATTTCGTCTGGGGCAGCTAACATACCCTGGGAGAAGACTGAACTGCCTCCTGGGAAGAGCTACGAGCTCAGCTGGTTCCTTGTGGGAAGCATTTGAACCTCCCCACACTTAACTATTCAAGGCATCCTAAGTAATTTCCTTTGTTTACACTGAAGAGATCTTTATTACTTCTCAGCAAAGGGCTGGCGGTGCTTGGCCAGAAGGTTGCCCTCACAGAGTACTCTGTCCTGGCACCTCGGGCCTATGCCACGCGAGCCTGCTCCACCTCACCCAGCGACCCCGCCGGGGGGGAAAGACGCCGCGCTGCGAGGTGCGGAATATCCTACAGGAACATGGTGTTACCTGAGGTCAAATTCATGGGAGAAGGCACAGGTTTCTCCTTAATCTTATGCATGTTTTTCTGAATAAATCATTCCTATGTACTTTCTTCACGTTCAGGCTGTCAGTCATGATACAATAGCAGTGCCTCAAATTAATCACAACCTTTCCTGTCAACCACTTCTTTCGGGGCTTCCACAATCACCACCCTTTCTCCTGTTGTTCCATTCTCTCCCTCCTAGGATTTCTGGCTTCACTTGTTTACATCTGACATTACATTCTGAAATTTCAGTGAATTAATCAAGAATCAAGCTTAAAATAGAATAAAATAAAACAAAACAAAACAAAATAAAAGCTTTGCTTCAACTCCCAAACTACCCAACACGCAGTGGATGTGCATACCTTTATCCTTGCCCTAAAACTAGAAGCAAAACCATTCATGTTAGTGGACCCTGCTAAGTGTAAAATAAAGGTAGTAAAGGAACCAACCTTAATTTTAGCCCAACAAAAACAAATCTAAATTAAGAATTTTGATTATTGAAAAGTATATGGGACAGTGTTGCACTACATGACTGCTGCTACAGTGCTTGATTTATAAAAATGAAAAATTATTTCCTCAAAATCTGTTTTCATAATAATAAATATATGAGACAACTAAGGTCCATCAAACCTATTTGTTCTCTTAAAATATCCCATTGCAGTGATATAAACTAGTGCAAATATGGTCTTTCTTTGCAGGATACAAAAAAAATTCTTAAATTTATTTGTATTTTTTCTTCGTTCAGGGGTACATCAAATGCATGAGCTTCGTCAGCCACAATTCAATAAAATGGAAGTTGGAAGCATTACGCAGATCAAGATTAATTTTCTTGGCAATGACAGAGGAGTAAATGTCCTGTCTGGTCTTCTGTAAGTATGCGATAATAATTTATATACCATTTGCCATGAGATCATATTCCAGAATCTAGTTCTGTGTTGTATACTGTGCATCATTCTAATAGACATAAAACATCTGGTTTAATAAATGCACTTCTGTAATAGATCATATCTGTGCCTTTCAGAGAAAGATCACTTTTCTGATGTGGAGGGGGAACCTCCCAAAGCAGACTGCCAGGGAACAATTTAATCTGAAAGAATTCCACCATATATTTAGCAAACAATCCGAAAAGAAAACCTGCCCAGATTTAACTTTACTTTCTGCTTGTGCGGGTATAGATACAAAACCTGGAAGTGGCATTTCTAAACTGCTATCAAAGTAAAAAATCCCATTTCTTATTGCCATGCAACATCTACTAGGTTTTGATAGAGATTTAATGCTTTTAACATTCTCATTCAGCAAATCTAAAATGCCCAATACTTTTAAACCAAATGTTTCTAACTGGGTTCCTGTATTACAGGAGGAAGAAAAGTGTTATGTCATTAGACTGTAATACACTTTTTTTGGCAGAGGAATGCAAAGATGCATCTCTTTTCATTCACTCTGAGCTTTAGATCCAAATTCAGCTAAAAGCTTACAGCTATATTCAGCCAACTACTCAATCTAAAAATCACATCACTTCTGTGAAAAATCTCAGTTTGGTTACACAGTAATACTGATATATAAAACCCTTCATTGGAGCCCACTTAAGGTTGAGATCAAGAACAGAAAAGATTTATGAAGCTTCACAAAACTTTCATCGAGTGTGAGCTAAACATTGAGTTTTTGATAAAGTCTGAAACTAAGTCAGTGGAATACGATTTCAAGTCTTACTGTGTGCACTCTGGAAAGTCTGAGCTATTACTCCACGGGATTTAGAAAATCGGGCACTACCCAGATCTCCAGGATTTAAATGCATTAACAGAATCTTCTAGAAAGCTTTTACAGAACTCTCTATATTGCAATTACTATTTCCATTAGTCTTTCATTTCTATAGGAGCCAAGCACTTCCAGTTAAAAGAAAAATAACAAAGAGTGAAAGTGAAAACCATTATTAAATTACTCTCATTTTTAGTAACGATGTAATAAGAATTCTTCAATATTCAATTCTCATTCGATCCATGAAGTAAATTTAACATTAAGCAGGGCCCAGCTTTAGGCCCTAAACTCCCAAGACAAGTGAAGTTTGGATGTGAACTGATTGGCCAAACAACACAAAGGCACAGAGTAATTAAAGACATTTTCTATTAGTCTCTCTATAAGGAAAAATTTCCCTTCCACTTGTAACTCGCCTTGATGTTCTATACAGCAAACTCACGTCACCTGTTCTTTTTTGAGACCTAAAAGGTAAACTTTATAAAAATGATCTTAATGCAAAACAGATACTTACAAAGCAGTTTTATTTGGAAGAATCAAAAGCTAGTTTTATACCTACAGATAGAAAATATAAGAAAACATTATGATGGAAGTGAGGGATAGGACAGAGAATGTTCCTCCCACATCTATTGATCCCAACCTCAAATGCAGCTGTGAAGTTAGTGCCACTGTGCTGAAGAATCCAACAGAAAACTTTGTCCTCTCCCCATTCTACTTAAGCAGCCAAATGGAGTAAAATATCAAGAATGATCGAAAGTGTCTTCTCAGGTCACTGTGTCTAGGTACTAACTATGAGACTCAAAAATGTTTCGCAGGACAATAGCGGTGGGATTGTCACACATTCTGATTTCTAGGACAAGTTTATTTTGAGATTTTTTCCTCAAGAAAATTCTGGATCTGATGTTTCACCTTTTCCAGGCACAAAACTACACTGATTTCAGTAGGAGAGGGCTAGTGATAGCCCAAAGTTAAATTCTAAAAAAAAGAGGGGACTAAGGAAAGAAGAAAGCATTGGATTAACTTTAAGACCAACAATGTGATACCTGCTGAGCAATCTCCTTCAGCCTTTGGTAAAAGGTCTGCAATACGTCCGTGAGGACGACATATCGCTTAGGACAGACATGTCTGGCAGAGGGAAGTGGCAAACCTGTTATTTAATGGCAGTGAAGGGGAGTATTTCACTCCTAAGGGCTCAAGGTCTCTATTTATAGTTCAAATAAAGTAGAAGCAAGCACAATGTGACGCCTCCTGAACTGCCTGCCAAGGACATCAACAATTACCCAGGATGGCTGGGTATATCGTCCGTCAGTCCGCAGTTTAATGTTTCTCCTTCACACCCCAAACAGACGAGGAGAGTATTTCTTTGTACCTGAAGGGAAGAACTAAAGCAGAAGGGTAGCACGCTTGGCCAAAACAAAACAGCCCGCAGCACTCTCAAAGTCAAACTTTTTGAAGTAGGTACTGCATAGTAGCTGACAGAAATGGCAAATACACTGTTTATTACCCAGAAAATCTCTCATTCTCTCTTAAGCTGAACCCCTCGTACCTTCTCCCTTTATGGTGTGCAGCTCTGTACAGAAAACCATCCAAGTTAAGAAACTAAGGAAAATAATATTCTAAGATAATCATGCTCACCTCTACAATGGTTTTTAAGTGTAGTATGATGCAGCTAACCACTTCTGCCCTTTGAAAATGGCCAGGAACTACAGGTTGTGAAAATTGCCTGACAAATTTTTTCCTTCCCTTTCTAGGCGTAAGGTGTTTTAGTAAAATTATCCTTAAAACTCACAGTGAAACATTGCTGATTGCCAAATTTCAGATATGTATGAAGAAAATTCTTGAATATCCAGTTCATGCAAGTGTATATATTCTCTTTAAGTCCTTGGGTATAAAAATAATTTTGCTTTACAGGTATATGAAACATTTATTTAAGTATTTTAAAATAGACTCTAGTGAAAACAAAATGATGGTCTTCGCCTCGCTTTATTTTCAGGAGTTCAGAAGAGCTTTCCCTCTGCAACACAAAAGAGCTGAAGTCCAGCTCCTTCAAATGCTGAGCAGTCTAAAATATGTGTAACTACCAGAGGATTAGGAACAAAATTTAACCCTTCATCCGCACTGCCCTTATCAAAGGGTTGATTCAAAGTTACCTGAAACTCTTCCAGTCTTTAAAGGAGTTCAGATCAGATGCCAGAAACACACCCCCCCCCCAACCAACCAAGCAACAACAGAAGACTAAGGCAGGCACAGATGCTATAAATACTTTCTGCACCGAGCAGTCCCTGTATAGGTAGCAGCATTTGCAGGCCTCAGTCCAAACCTATATGGCCACAACAAAAATGACACAAGCACACAAACCACCCTCCATTTCAACTGTCAGTGTGCTAGTGCTCTGCAAGGCGTCTTCCGAGACCACTCGTGTCAACAACAGAAGACTAAGGCAGGCACAGATGCTATAAATACTTTCTGCACCGAGCAGTCCCTGTATAGGTAGCAGCATTTGCAGGCCTCAGTCCAAACCTATATGGCCACAACAAAAATGACACAAGCACACAAACCACCCTCCATTTCAACTGTCAGTGTGCTAGTGCTCTGCAAGGCGTCTTCCGAGACCACTCGTGTATCACATAGTGCATTATGCAACAGAAAAATTAAACATTCAAAGGTTCCTTTTCTAGACCAGCTGTGTCTCTTAATTCATTTAGCATCAATGATCTCTCAGGATTCTCTTAGAAAAGTAAATGGGTTAAAGTGATGAGGTATTTTTAATGTGTGTTGACAAAAGTCCAGAATGAATGCACAGTTACATTAAATCGGGGACTACTCTGCTCATCCCCAGTAGAAACATCTTCCTCTTTTATTATTAAAGCTTCTATTTTTTTAACATTTTATTATGTAGAAAGAATAAGTATATCAAACGCTAATTCACTGGGAAAACATTTCAGCATTTTCTGCAAAATCAAGTAGAAACGTCTTCCTCTTTTATTATTTAAAGCTTCTATTTTTTTAACATTTTATTACGTAGAAAGAATAAGTATATCAAATGCTAATTCACTGGGAAAACATTTCAGCATTTTCTGCAAAATCACATTGAAGAAGCCATGGAAAATGTAACTGTTTCATTTTCACGCTTCCTTAACACTTAATTTGTACATAATCTTCTTCCTTTCCTTTCCC
>NW_009616750.1:70969-106689 GCF_000690535.1 Cariama cristata
ATAACTTTTTGTTCTCTTGATTACTGAAAGCATTATGGGAGGGCCCTGACTAAGGATCCAGCCCAAGACATACGAAAGGAAAAATAACTCTTTGTCCTCTTGATTACTGAAAGCATTAGGCCCTGACTAAGGATCCAGCCCAAGACATCTAAGTCACTACCTGTTTATGCCTCTTTCTACCTAGCTATAAACTTGAACTAAAAGACATCTCACAGGTAACCACGTGCTGCATATGAGATGAGCGTTACTAGGAATCTGGCACTCTGCTGTGGTATTCAAAAAACGTTCAAAGGTGTTCAAAAAACATTTAGTTGTGGCGCTTCAAGACATGGTTTAGAGGGCATGGTGGCATCAGGTATACGGTTGGACTTGATAATCTTTGAGGTCTCTTCCAACCATAACGATTCTGTGATTCTGTTTCCTGATGCCAAGACAACATGTCTGCCTTGTTAGACACTAACACAAGATTTCTGAATTCATGTTGCTCATGTGGCCCTCAAAGATGAGGCTATCCTACCGGTAATGATTAGCAGGAAGGGAAGAGCTGCTCATGATTCACGGCAGCAACCGAAACCCAGTTTCCTCCTTGGGTTTCTCTGACCTACAGACAGAAAGCAACATGGGGTTTGCTGCCTCCTGCTAATAAAAATGACAACACCCTTACACCTTTTTATTTGCATTTGCCTTATGTTACAGTTTATGATATTTTGACATTTCTCCCCAGGCTGTGCCCTCTTGATCTCACCAAGGGCAGTGCGACTCCACAGACCGACAGGAATGAGGTAAGTGGGGCACTCTGGCTACGGCAACACGACAAGTTGCTCCAAGGCAAGCCAGGCTGTCGTCCTCTTACTTTATGTTAAACTTTTTAGTTTACGCTAAAATAAATCAGATTAATTTAGCTATGTTGCAGTAGCCTTTCATTTAAATCTTAGTCAGCCGGTTCTGAGTTTAACCACGGATCGCTGAGGCAGTAAATTGTGAATTCTATCCAGAGTGTCAGAATATATGTAAGCCTATTCACAGGCCTTTCATTTCAGTATGTAATTGTCAATATATGCAAGCAGATATTGTTAGAGGTGGCTTTGCTCTTGAAACACCACTTTCTAACGACTGAAGTCACAGAGGTGCAGATAACAGTCTCGCCAGCAAAGCAGCAAGGTTTTGTTAAAGAAATCAATACCACTTTGAAAAGCAGTTTGGACAGAGTATTCATTTATGTCAATGATAAAAATCAGTGGCACCATTTTCACTCCCTGTGTTTTTAGTCCCCATAGTGACAAGCAGAGAAGCACAACCTAGAAAGAAAAACTCAAATTGTGATCTTCCTCGGTGATAAATTGCCTATCTTCACCTAAAGGTACAAGGTCACGTGGATTCTGTATCTGGCACAGGAAGATAACAAAGTAATGCCTTACCAGTCTCACTGAGGAACTCAAGTGTTGTCTTAAGGTCAAAAGATGTTTAAGGGATGACGTAATATTTTCAGACATCTAATGAACCTCCATTCCTTTTGAAAAACTTCTCTAAATGACATTTCATGTCCCACCACCATGTACTGCTTTGACCTCGTCACTCTTTCACTACAGATCCATCTGCCTACTTTCCTTCACTACAAATTGTAACTATGTTGAATGAATTGGGAGGCAACTGTGTTGTAACTCAGCCTGCCAACAGCGTTACATTTGTGGTGTAAGGGGATTTTGAATCTGACCGCAGAACCTGGGCATAAGGAGAAATTCCATTTTGGTGACCTCAGTGGTTTTAAATTGGGACACTGAATACTGCCCAAAAACTGTGTCAGGAATGCACAGACACAGTGTAATGATTATGGAATAAGACATACAGGAAAAAGGTCACATGTTCTAGAAGCATTGCCAAAATATAATGGAGCCCAATGTAACTTCAAACATCTTTCTATAATCATGCCGATTTCTTGAGGAGTGGGAAGAGGCAGAGAAAAAGAACCTGAACAGGCCTGACATCCCTCCTTCATACAGCACAAACAGTATGATTTTTATTTTTATCAATGACAGTACCAATTATAAAAATAGCTTCTCACGGAGTTTGCCAAACGTAACTTAGTCTCCTTCCTCTACAGCACACAAGGGGCCTGACTGGTTCACTAGGACAACTGGGTCGGCAAGCCTTTTTTGTCTTCCCCAACTCATCGATACTCATCTGGTTTGATGTGTTGTCTCCTTCGGCTCTAGCCCATCTTCTAATCTTTGCTCAAGCTTGGCACATCTCAGACATCTTGCTCTAATGAGGTGATCTCCGCTGACTTGTCCAAAGGTAACACCAATCAGACTCAGTTTGTCTCCTGGCAAGCTGCTCTGAAAGCATTGCTCATGCTAAACTGACACTAACATAGTCTAGCAACTCTTTTGCCCAGGAAGGTATGACATTAGTCCAGCTCCTCCTCCTCTCGAAGAGAAAGGTGAAGAATGGCCTGGGCTTAAGGTATTAGGCTGTGGTTAAAAAGTTCAGAAGTGTTTGACTTCCTCCACTGCAAGACTTTGCCCAAAGGATCTCCTTTGAACTTCAGATTCCTTTACTGCATAACATAGGGATTTATTATTTGGGGTCATGATTAAGATAAAATTATAAATAAATGAGAACTGAAAGATATTATTGTCCACTTCTATTTATGAGTCTAAACAGTAAAAAAGAAAATAACTCTATCGGTGTTCCTGCTTGTAGCCTCCACAACCCCAAATTTCCAAGCAGAAACACCCTAGAACAAAGTTCCTGTCATCAATCACTTTTACCCCACTTGTTGCGTCAGTTTGGCTTGGTTTTGTTTCCATTACTAATCTGTACTCTTTGAATTCCCACTCAAAATAACCTACCTTCCCAGCTCCTCACTAAGCTACAAAATAGAGGAGAGAGATTACAAGAAAAAAGCAGGAATCTTTATTTGCATACCTTCCCTGGGGATTGGGTGTTTACGTAAATAAGGGAACATTTTTGCCACAACAAAGATGACACATTGGCCATGATGCTAGAATGATAAACTGGCACCGCTCCTGCCTGTGTGTCTACGTATGCACTCACTGGGGCAGGTCCCAGGTAGCTGTGTGCGTGTGTACATACGTATGTATGTGAGAAAGTGTGAAAGAATGCAAAGCTTTTCCCAACACAGCCCAGCCCGGCATTAGTCCACTTCATAAATTAAGCTTCACAGTGTCACAATGTTTGGTACTCCTTTTCCCCACAAACCTCTCCTGTGAATTTATTTTCCTTTTTTTATCCAGTCTCACTTGGAACACTGTCAGCGTCCCTTCTCCAGCCAGATGCTAGTCATATTTTCTTCTTCCCCAGGTTCTTTAATTCCTCTGTCACTCCCTCAGTCTCACAAGGACAAAGGCTGCAGTGCCTAGCTTTTCAATCTCTTCAGATGATTTCTGGCAAAGTCCTGCCTTCCTTCACACACACACTCAGAAAACACAGACACATACGCATACTTATATCAGAGGGGAGGGGAGAAAGAGAAGAAAAAGTCACTACACAGCTAAAACTCATACTCAGCACTGAATGACGCAGTGTAATAAAACTGGTAGTTCTCCTTCTGAAGTACAAAACCAATGCAAACTACAGCTCTAACAGTACCAGAACATGTGGCATCATGATTCAAATGACAATAGCTACATTCAGTTTTGAAGAAAACTTTTCAGTTTCTGAATTTGAACAGTTGTTCTCTTGACACTTAAGAGCTGTGGAGCCTGTAAGACCTCTTCTTCTTGAGAACAGGTCTCTTGCGGTACCTAAATTACTTTGGAGGCCAACAGGATGCTTCACTAGGCAAGAGAAGACTGCACAAACCCAAACTGTCCTTTACATCAAACCTTCCTGCACTGTCGACTCCCGAACTCTTTCTACAGGGAATTTCCTTCAACTAATTGTGGGCAGAATTCAGTGGTGACTATTTTTGATCAGATGGTGACTGCGACACCAGGCTTTTGTACCAAGCTTGTAAGTCGTGCACACACACGCAAGATTCACAGACACTCAGGCCTGCTTGGTATACTAGCTAAACTGCACGTGCCCTCCCTCTTTCAGTCAATTCCAAAATAATCAGGTATAATTTCTGGTAAAGAACCGCAGTTTGGGGGCTTTTTAGGGAGACACAAATCCTTATAGCAACTGAGCTCAAAATTATCTGCTGGAAACTGGCCCAGTGGCCTGAGCTCTGAAGTTAACTTCCCAAGATTTTCCTGGGATTGCCAGCAACCAAAGGATTTTGGGATGTTTCCAGTATCTTGAACCAAACAAGCAAATGGCTTAAGAAACAAACTAGCACTCACAAGTAGAGTAGGGTAGATGGCCAGTCCTGAGGGAAATCGTTCTGCTTTTCACCATACACTTGTATTGTTTTCTTATTCTCCACCAACAGTGATGATAATTAAGACTTGACTGTGCCAAGAAGTGGGTTTTTACTGCCTTTGTTTATTTGATTCTTTTTAGAAGCAGAAATAGCAGGTTAGAAAAGAATGCCACATAAGAAAGTGGAAAACCCCGCTATGCGAGCTTTGTGCTCTAGATTCGAGCACAGCCCTCATTCTTAATACAGGAATGTGAACAGTGCAGGCACAACTAAAACAGTGACATTTGTATAAGCTGTCTGTCCAGCAATACTCCCTCCGCTCATCTTCTTGGGGAATCAGCAGAAATTGCTCAAGCAGCTGGGAAGAAGAATCAAACAGTAAAGAGATTTGTTGACACCTACCTTGTGTCAAGCATCATTCAGGCCATTGATTCTTTTCCATTTAAACAAGAAATGGAAAATTAGAAGAGATTTCTCTTTTTCCAAAGTTAAAAAAAAAAAAAAAAAAGAATAGGCCTTTATGACCTTGGAGAAAGACTTTCTCCTTTCATGGTAACATAAAAGTCAAAATCACTACTACTGGGTTAGGCAGTGACTCTCAGACAAGACTACACAATCTTTCCCCCTGAGGATGAAGACTGAGCTGCCTCAAATTCTGGGATGATGCTAAAAACTGCCAAAAAGATGCAATAAATATATATCTTTATTATACTAAACATATTGCGTTCTTGCAATGACTGATGGCAAATAGAAGAGTTGGATGGCTGCTGAAGTTGTTAAAAGACAGGAGGAAGTGGAACAGTTTTACTTCATTTATCATCAATCCTGTTTAGAATTTATTGTTTCTGTTCATTTCAAGCTGATGTTGTATTCCCTGGTTCCTTAGTATACTCTTTGCCTGTTTCAACACAGACTTACCTTTATGAAGTCAGAACTGTTTCCTTTTAAGAGCACCCATTTCCATTTCTTGTGCAGTTGAACTGAAGCTTAGGTTAGTACGCATTTTCATGATACCAAAAAAAAAAAAAAAAACCCCATTCCTAGATATCAAGCTAGGCCCTGACTGCTGCTGAAAATACCTGGAAGTGCTAGGTTCCCATTAAAAATAGTGAATTGGGAATTAGTTCTGTATCACTTTTCCCTATGTCCACACCACTTCACTGTTCTTCCCAGATGAAATCTGGCAGAGAGGGAAGAAGCAGTGTGACATCGCTTGGCTCGTTTTACTGCTAAATACGGTCCATCTACATGTATTAAACCACAAAGCTACCAATTTAATTCTGATCAGAAGGTCACTTCTAGGTAGAAATTTCCTGGTCAAAGAATGCATCAGTCTTGTATCACAAATAGCCTGAACATAAACAGGTTTCACTGCTATTGCTTTAGATAAAATCTTTCTCCCCGTTTATATAATTTCACACTTATAGGGAAAAAATCCCAAGTTTTTCAAATGGGATTCAGTCACAGCTGCTCTATCATAAATCTAGAAAATTAAAATGTGCAGTGAGACAGTTTGGCTAAACAACATCTTAATTTCCTTCACGTGAACCAGCTTGTATAAACATTAACAACAGCAGGGTTGGGGAACTTTTTCAGAGTATGTAAATGGATCGAAAGAGACAGCAAAGCCAAGAGGAAATGTAGCAGTAACGGAGGCTAAAAGAGGAAGGCTGCAGCAGTTCACAGGGGAGCTAATAGTGGGAATTAACAGACAAACAAATTCTCTAGAGCCACAGAGCACTGGAGAGAGGGAGGGAGTACGTTCTCCTCAGGCAGATAAAGTAAGATCACTGGTTGAGGATAATGAGAAAAACCCACTGGAGCCACTGAAGATAGCAATGCAAGTGGGAAGAAAGAGAGATGCATAACCTGGTATCGTCTGTGCAACTGAGAGAGGAATTTAAATTTTATGGTCTAAGAAAAAAGTTACAGCGATTACCTTGCAGTCTTCCCAAATCAATTACTACACTGTTTAAACACAGTTCTCTCTCTCAAAGGGCCATGCCTAAATTCTGATTGAATTCTTCCATTTCTGACTATATACTTTCTCTGTAAGATACATACAGGCATCATGCCATCCAACAGTGGATATTGGGTGTAAGCGACTTTTCAATGTATTGCAGATTTTAGCAGGCACATCAATGAACTTTCTACGAACAGAAGTCAGGATTAACACTAAAACCAAATGTAACATATACGCACACGGCATGCAAACTATTTCTTACTCTCGTACAACTAGCTAAACTGGCAACTGGCCATAACTAACAAAAATATCTAATACAGAAAGAAAAAAAAAAAAGAATCAAGAATCCTACAGGTCTTACCTCTCACTCAATTAATCAGAGGCATGTAATGAAGATACTGTGGTTCAATACAGGAAAAAGATTGTTATTCCTGATGGAAAATGTATTTTCTCCAGATACCAGCAACCAGATGGCAACTAAAAGATGAACTGTCAAAGGAAACTGGCAAGAGTTTTCCTTCCTCCAGCTAATGTGGATATCAGGTTTGCATTGGCGAGAACATCCAGTAACCAAGGGAACATCCAGTAACCACCAGGCTTAGGAAACTAAGCCCCTCTATGGCCTGCCCATCTCTCAGTGACACGGCATCCCAGTGCAGAAGGTGTTAGGTACTGTTCTAAGCAGTACAGTGAGGTAGGTACCACTCACTCCACCCACGAGAGATGCAAAGACAATCCCGGGAGGCAAATCCTTCCGCCTCATAACCAAGTACGAAGCCCAATTTCCAGCCGTGTCAATCACACACAACTACTACTCGCAATTAATGACTGCACCTTGAAAAATCAGATCTAAATCCCATACTAAGAGTTGCTCAATAATCAGCACAAACTGCATCTTTTCTCTCTGCAGTTCTCTCCCACAGAAGTATTGTTTCCTAAAGAACAGTATTATCCTGACAGACAGCTATCACGTGTCTTTGTGCGCCAGGCGCCGCAGCGTAACCGCACGTATGCCAGTCTTTCAGGTTGCTTAGTGGTACGTAACATTGCCCCACAAGGCACAGCCCTGCAGAGCTGGGAGGGAAGAGCGCTATCCTCTGTAGAGCCTTACTTGTAACAGCAACAGTACTCTTTGCAACCTCCTGACCAACCTCCTGACCAAGATTGAGACTATTTCACAGTTACACAAACTGGAAGGCTCTGGGACTCAGAGCTGCCGTGACACTTCGAAGGGACGGTTTCTTGGAGCCTTGGAAGAGTCAGTTTTATTTTAGCAATCTGCATGAAATTCTTTCCTGTCAGATCAAATACGTTGATTCTATCAGCTTGTGCAGGTATAACTTCAGGGTCGTTCCTGTCCTTGATTTTAGATCTGGTATCTATATTCAAGTACTGCTGTAATTGGTGCATGTAGCTGGAAGCTTGGAAGTCAGCCGTGTATGTTTTCCTTCTCCACAATGTCTCAAAAGTTTGGGAACTGAATGTCTCTCTCCAAGGGCGCCTGCTGAAACACAATCCACACGTCGGCATCATTTTATAGGTCTCTACCTTCCTCCAGTTATTGCATAAAATTGCCTGCCAAGTTCAACTTTCAGATGTAATTAGGAACACAACACACACTTTGATGATGTGATATGCTCTGCTTTCCATGAGGCAGTACTCAGACCACACTCACCTACTGGCAAGGCACAACAGTGGAACGGCTGCATTAAATTATGAATTCCATGGCCCACACATGAGCCATCTTTGTCTGCCAACACTGAAAAACACTGCTCCACTGTGAACAAGGCTGATTAAATACTAACACACTCTGTGGTCAGTTAGGCCATGCCATTATTTCTCAGTGGCACATGCTATCAAGAAAAACAGGATATGTAGGTTTACACTAACCACGTCCTTCTCCAAACTCCTGCTATTCAGCAGCCAAGTCCCACCAGAGTCATTTCCACGCTGGTCAAGGGTGGCAGGAAAAGGCCGAAGTGCGGATACCTTGAGTATGAGCTATGACTCACCTGACGGGTGAGTAGAAAGAAGGCTAAACATGATGAATTCTGTTACCAAGAATGCTGTTTAGCTTGGCCAAGTGCATTGGATGACAGTAACTGTTATAGTAATAACAATAATAAACAAAGTTGAGAGCAAAGAGAATGGCCTAGCTTCAATCATATAATTACCATGTAGGATACCTTCACAGATAACGTGGCCCCAGCCCAGAGAGATCTATGTCTCTGTGGCTTTCCTTTTCTCCCAGGTACGTCCCACTGAGACGTATCTGCAGTTGATGCTCTTTTTTTCCTCATGTAGCTCTTTCAGATTCCTCTTATATGCCTGATATATTACCATTCGACTTGCAATACCAACTAAAAAATGCCAGGATCTGTCTTTCCCTTCATAGCCATATTCTATGCTGAACTCAGTCAAAAACAGCATATCAATTCTTATGCTCCCATTTCTACATTTGCAAAATTAACTACCTTGGCCTTGAACACTCTGTCTATTATATTTAGCTTTTCTGGACATAGCTTGAGGTACAAGCTAGGACACACTATGCCTGTATTTTAAGAAAAGCCAAGAAACCACAAACACCTCTGCTACTTTAGAGATTGACTGCCCTCCGAATACCACAGTGAAACCCCCTGGGATCAGTTTAAACGTTAGAAATGTTTGGTTCCATTCTCAGATAAAACGTGCTTGGTTACAGGAGTAGCATCACTGTCACCATTCATCTCATCTGCCCCTGCTGCAGTTTTCTCTCCCTATTTTTTCTCAGAAGGAGTCCAAGACGATCTGGCTCAATTCGTTGGCAGCTTGAGTTCGGTCTGACTGCAAAGGCACTACGGAGTTGTGGAACCAAGCCTCTATTGCACCTTTGGGCTTTCTTACAGTCCCAGAGCATAAATATATCTAATCACTGACTTCCCCACTGCCTCTCCTCCTACCTCCCAGCAAACATGAGCTGCAGAGAGTCAAACTGATCTGCAGGCATTCCTAAGAAAGGCTGTTTTAAGATAAAACAAAATAAAAGACTGCCTCCTTTTAAAGCAGAAGCACAAGGCCCCAAGCAAAAACATGCACACAATTACTTTGATTTGTGCAAGGAAATGTGGTGCGCACATGAAAATTCAGCATATTTCTGTGCAGCCTTAGGCTTCTGACTTTATGGAAATCCACCCCAACATATTAAAGCCTATTTTTCCTTTGAAAAACGAAAAAACTGCCATCAACTAAATTGCACAAATTGAATAAATATGACTGTCCCATACTAGCTGAAAAAATGGATTACCTATTTTCTTTTAAAAAATAGCACTGAGGTGTTCATATCTGTTTCATTAATATAACTCTTTTAATCAGAAAAAAGGAAAAAGACAATGGAAGAATCTCTTATGTTGAGAAACAAATTAATCACCAAGTCACCAAGCAAAAGTTAATAACCTAAACAGAGTTTTACTTTTCAGACTAAAATGAGTATGAATAGTGATTCCTATTCAGTGAGAAAATATCATTCCTGAGCTGAATTCAACCCAAAAGAGCTATTAGTAGGTTGGTTCCTTAAATGAAAAATAAACTTTCTGATGGAACATGATTTCTAATAATGAGAATCTAGGAAAATCTTTTTCCTTAAGGAGTCAGTCACTGTAACTTCCCACAGTTGTGCCTCAGGGCCTTATTTTGTGAGAACATTGGTTCTACCAAACAAACAATTGCTCTTTTAAAAAAGAGCGATGAAAATTTCTACACTGAAGGAGTGGGAGGACTAAGACAAAATCCTGCAACCGGTAGGATTTTTGAAGCGTTTGGGTCACGGCACATTCTCCTACCTCTTCCGGTTCGAAAGGAGTTTTATCACCGACTTTGGGGGGAGCCAGGTTGTGCCAACACTGAATACTTTCAGAACTATACACCCCAAGAAGGTTCACTCACAGAACCCATCAGTCCACTGCTCATTTTATTTATGAAGTATTTATCAAAAGAAACACTTCTGTAAAAATGTTTCATGTAGGTAACTGTTGCTGATTGTATTTTATACCTCATCCACCAATTTTCATATATAGTAAGTTTAAGAAAATATCTGTTTTATGAATTCAGACAGTAGCATTACAGAATGCAGCCTGCATGACGTATTTGCTGAAATGCTTTTGACACTGATGCGTATCATCGTGTAAGTATACTGCAGGGATCAAACCTTTATTCCTACTATGATGGTCGTCACTGAGACTAAACCACAAAGAACAGATGAATCCAAAGATCATCAGAATTAGCTCCTGACAAACAATAATGTTAATGAGATCCAAATAAAGCACTAACGTTAAAGCAGGATGAAATAGTAATATTGAATTCGCAGCAAGCTTCTTGGGGTTATTTAACATACTCAGTGAAATACATTGTGATGTAATATCGTTTCACCGAAATATAATTCTGTCAGCTGGACACAATAAAAAGTTGTTGGTGCTTTCTTAGAAGGGTATAAAACCTGTCTTTGGTGATAGCTCAGGGCAGGGAAATGTATACTTGCATGTTACAGCTGTGAACACATTCATCAAAGATGAAACTACGCAAAAAACATCCTCCACAGGTTCATCAGGACAGCTGCCAGGTGGTACTGCCTCGTCACTGGTTTGCTGCCACTGCAGCTCCGAACGTGACATTCAGCCACCGGTCTCATTCCACGTTGAACCGGTTCCCAAGTCCCCGACAGGTCACGACAGGACACGTACCCTTCTGTGGTCCACAGACGGACATCGCTTGCGTTCCCGTGTGTTTGTGGTCAGGTGATGGAAGCAAATCCAGCCGCATGAGAGGGGCCGGGCGTGACGCACACACCCTGGGGATTCTTAAGGAACTTTGCCTGCCCCAGAACCAAGGCTGGACACCACTGCTCTGGACAATAACCTAGCCGCTGCGCTGCTGAGGCAGTTTGGTATCGACATGTGAACACAGAGGACATGCTACGCCTTCTGCTATGTTTTAACAGAGAAGCAACAGAAGACCTGATAAAGACTTCGGTTTCAAATATTACAAGGACAAAAATATCCCAGTGAATGCAAACTTGGCTAAGACGCTGGCAGTGGAAATGCTACAAGAAACCTTTCAGAACTGTAATACTCTGGGTGTTTGAAGCATTATTCTGGCTACTGATTAGGGCAAACAAATGTAAACTGTGTGTGCTGTACAAACTCCACACTTCCTCTCTCACTCCGGGAGCATCGAGTGCTCTTACTGTTCCAAGCTCTGCATCAAGCACTGGCTTACAAAGCCGAGCTGCCCATTCACCACTACACACATCTTGAAGCACCTAGAGAAAGGGCAAAGCTCTTCCTTCCTTTTTCTGAATGATCGCCCTGGTTAGCAACGCTGCTGGTGTCAAAACACCAGCTGCAGCTGTTCTATCTGGTGCAAATGGAAGGAATAAGGTTTCGTTTATTGCACAACAAAAGATGTTCTGTTGTGACTGTATGTTTGAGGTCTGTGAAACTCCTGCTGCCAAACACCTGCATTTATTCAGACACATGTGCAAAAGAATCGTATTTTGTGATTCGTATTTATGTTGTCAGATACCAACCACAACTAGGTAATTAGTGAAAACTGACGGAGAACTCTGCTTCAACGTTGCATTTTAGCATTCTTCACACACTGTATAGCAAGTCTGAATAATGGAGTAACAAAAAGCAATCCATTTAGCTCACTATTAGCGCAATTCTGCATTAGCAAATACACTGCAGAATGTATCGGGGGGGAATTCAGACACGTTATTCAGCTTTGTTTTTTCTTTCATATTTTTCATGTCAGTTTTAACTTGCTTCCTTTCATCTGACTAGTGAGATTTGTCCCTTGGTACTATTTGAAGTGGTGTATTTTATTTATTTCATGATTGTAGATAACATAATCTACACATGTATTTTAAGAAGTAAGACTTCATCTAACTCATTCTGTTTAGACTGAAGTTATCTTATCAGCTGAAAAACTAATAGAAGAATTTCCAAAGAGCAGTGTTGTGCCCTCTACCTAGAAGAGTAGCCAGGTATAATTACCAGTTTACTTATGACACCAGAAGATGTAAATAAAAAAATTCAGCATTGCCACCTTAAGGTCTTGTATACTAAAACATTTTCTTCAGTTACAGCAACAGAGATTAGGCACAGAAGTGAACCTGTATCTTCAGCTACTCTCTCCTGTAAAACAGCTGGAATAGCAGATATGCTGCAGGTCATCAAGTCCTTCAGCTTTTGAAATTCCAGTTGAGCTCTCCCATGGCAGTGACACCAAACACATCTTTCCTTAAACACGTAAGATGCATGGCTGAGGCAGAAAAGCTGATGCAATGAACAATTCTTCCAAGACACCTTAGTGCAACCTTGGAGTAGCAGTCATTAGTTGTAGCATGGTGGTCTACGCAGGTGCATGATTACCAGCCAGCTGTATTAAAACTGAGAAGCTGAGATTTTCTTCACAGCAAGAAACCACAGACAGTTAAACTGATACCACTGAGATTTGTTCAGAGCTACTCCAACTCACTCGCTCTTTTTCTACAGCATGTGAAACTAGAAAATAACTCAAACAAGGAATGTAACTAGTTTAGGTTCTCTTACAAAGGCATTAGCAGAGCCATTTCATCACTGCCATAAACCAAATTTCTACAAGCAGCCCCAGGAATCTTAATCTAGATTTACGACTTACTGTTACCAATTCCACAAAACATCCACAACCATTAGAGTGGCTGGATTAAAGTGAATTGTGTGGGAATGAATGCAAGTCTGTCAACTTCAACTGAATGCATGTCCACCTTGCACTAATCCTGAATTTGACTGAAAATAAATAATTAGAACTTGAGTTAGGATACATAGCATAGGGTACAGTTTCAGCTGTATTTTGGAAAACTGAATGACTCAGTTATAGTCTCTTCTAATTTCGTTCAACTCAGGAAAGTTTCCTTGGTTTTCCTTACAAAAGACGACTTTACACATCCTTTCCACAGAACACGCAGGCTGATGGCCACCTTGACTTTACACTGTCATTTTATTTAGAAGGCACAGTCCACTACCTGGTGGCTCCCAAACAAGCTTGCTCTTAACAATCAGACATGCGGCATCTGCTGCCCGAGTTGTATCACAGAGCTTTTCGTCTGTGCACATCTATCTCTATTCTGCTGCAACAGCTGTTCATGCTGAGATTTGCCTTCTCAAAATGGTTTTATTCTCCACAATAATTTAAATCCCTGGTCCAACTAGAAAATGAAAGAGGTATACAAGAAAATATGCTGTTTTCCAAGCTGAGGGCATACAAAGCAGAACATTCCTTGCAAAGAGCAGTGATTGACAGGATGCAATTCAAGACACTAACTTTCACCTTCGGTGCTGGAAGCAGCCGAGGTGACCGCTGTGGGGACATTTACCTTGCCAAACAACGTCACCATGCCCACAATCAGGGGCAACTAGTGGAGAAGTTTCCCAGTTGCAAACTTTTTCACAGCGTACCCTCTACCACTTGCATTAGGCATACATAACTCTCAGCCTTCCAGTGAGCCATCTGTTAACATTCCCGGTAAACTGAACAGCCCAGGCACCTACAGAAGGATAGAGGGAAGACCAAAGGATTGATCTTAATCCATTTTATCACTAACTGGCTGGTGTGAAGACTGAAGAGCGTTCTGTACTAAAACTGATTATACTTAACACTGATCGTGACAACTACATGAGAGCTATATCTTGTAAAGGTGAGTTCCGTGAACAATTACAGCCATGTTATACTTGAATTTTGAGAGTTCTAAGGATCACTGGGAAAAAGAAATAAAGACCTTAAAATAACATCATTAGAAGTGCTGTGTTTCCTGACTCAAAGATCAGACGATATGTGACCAAAACAAACAAGTGGTCCAGCATTTAATATTGCCTCTCTGAGGCTTCAAATAAATACACAATGTGGAGGGAAAACCCATATATATTGGGGGAAAAAGGAACATATTATCTTCAAAAAATATTACCAGCTGCCTGAATGGTTTGTTATTAATTTTCCATGCACACTGATCTAAAGTGCATGACAAATTTAATTCATTACCCCATACGATCTGCCACAAAACTATTGCTACCTATTATTGGGGGTTGGACTAGATGACCCTTAAAGGTCCCTTCCAACCCAAAGCATTCTGTGATTTTATGATTCTATGATTATGTATACATAGAAATCACAAATACTATTAATGATGTGTAACTTTAGGTAGAAGTTTATTCACGGGTTTTTTTTGTGCAACGTGCAAATGTCTTCCTTGTTTAAGCATTAACAAAATGGCTAACATTAATACAATACAGTAAACGGGGCGGGTGAGCCATTTGTGAAGACTCAAGCGTGAAAATCAAGGAAGGTTTACTAGAAAAAGGAACCAAAAAGGTAAGAGAAGAATAGCTCTTTTGACAACATTGTTGAGGAGTGATAACAACCAATCATCAAGAAAAGGTAAAAAGTGAAGATGACAACAGTATCCAGTGCCACCAGACAAAAGCACACAAACGAAACCAGTTCAAAGCCAGCCCTTGCTGAACACTACACTGAACTGGCAAGCAGACAGAACTGCTTACTAACTGACAGACTGGGTGATGGGTTCTCTTCTTTCAACTATTACACTTCAAGTAACTGCACACATGCTAACTGGGCTTTAGTTTTCATAACAGACCCTCCAGTTGAATTGCTGAAATGGCCTGTTGAATCCAGGTGCCAGTTCACATCCCAAGGCCATCATCTCACAGACAGAGTGCCTAACTAAAACCACAGTGTCTCACATATAGGTGAAATAGGACTATCCGAACAGATTATGGCTTATAAGACTGACACATAGCCCTTGTGCATACCAAGACTCTAAACATAGTCTGGTCACTAAACCACACCAGCCTGATGCATGGTAGCTTAGTACTGGCTAGAGAAAGAACCCCCACTCCAAGCTGGGGAAATGAGGTTTGCATTGTCTGGCTCAGATTGTACCACCTCACCAAGATAAACCCCTGGCTAGTAAGAGTTACACGCAGGTGAAATTCTGGTCCATGCTATTGTGTCACCCATTGTATTAATAGCAGGACATGGGTTGAAGTGCTGAACCTCCAGCAATGAAAGCCTGAGTAATTACAGTGCGAATCAAATGGCTGAGAATCGCTACTCAGAGCTACCAGAACTACAGGAGGAACAGGGCAGTTAAGAGGACACAGCTGGTGCACACACATAGCCTCCTAGCTTTCAGGTGGGGAAAAAAAGGAAAAAAGAAATTCTTAAGTACAAATACTTCTTCAGCTCTATTTAGCAGTCACCTAGAGTACAAACAGCATTTATGGGTATTTAGTAATTAGAATTGATTAATAAAACCAAAGCTACCTCTGCAAGCTTCCAGATGACCTTGTCACGACTTAAAATATGCTAAGGATGATACAGACTAGTAAAGAAACAGAAACATCTTCCCTATTACAAAGACACAACAGAAACCAAGTTATATTTCCTCTCCATGAGCTCTGCTTCAAACACCTTTATTTCAGTTTTGCTCAAGAAGATCACCCTTATGTTGCACTCAAGCACTGACAAATTCAAACTATTCTGAACAGAACTGGGAGGTCAATGTTAAAGTTTGCAGACATTCATGTTTCAAAGCGTTCAACCTTAGGAGCTTCCAGTGATTGTATGTGTGAGAGCTGGAACAGAGAACGACAGCTTTGGTTTTATTTTTTTTTAATTTCCATTCAGAAACCGGCAGGGATTAAGCCTTCCATTCATTTTGCCAATAAACTCCCAACTCCTTATTATCCGAGCAAGGAAGGGTGATAACACAGCTTGCCTTACTGCGGTGATTGTACATGTGAGAGCTGGAACAGAGAACGACACGACAGCTTTGTTTTTATTTTTTTTTTAATTTCCATTCAGAAACCGGCAGGGATTAAGCCTTCCATTCATTTTGCCAATAAACTCCCAACTCCTTATTATCTGAGCAAGGAAGGGTGATAACACAGCCTGCCTTACTGTGGTCCAGGAGAGAGGTGAGAAAGCCACGATCGTGACAGGAAGGACAAGTCTCATCTCTGGTACAATCTCTGGTGTGCATCCAAAAGTCCTATCAGTCACACGCAATCAGATACAAAACCTTTTGTGAACTTTACGACTATGGATGGAGATTTTACAGGTGTCTGAATTGTCAGCAGCTACCAACTTAAAATCAACAGTCCTTCAAAGCAGTCAACAGCTCAATCTCCTCAAAGGAACTGGCAATTTCTACCATCAGTGTCTGAAACCAATGTACTAGCTGCAGATTAATCATTAGGACATGAACTCAGCTCAACAACTGAGCAGGGCAGCTAAGACTGCTAACTGGGCCACCTACTTCTAATGACACAAATACACTGATCCAAGTATCACCGATACAAGAGTGCGAGAAGGACGGGATTAATAACTGTTACTAAATCCTGTCCTCTGTGGTAGGGAGAACCAAGGGTCTACCATCAAAGCACTCGGTTCCTTCCTGCACTACAAATTACAGTTCTCCAAAGCGACCAGAAAGGAAAGAGCTTTCCTTCGCTCCACGTACTGCCCAGCTTCCTTAGTTGCACAGTCAGTCTGAAACCAATGTACTAGCTGCAGAATAACCCTTAGGACATGAACTCATCTCAACAACTGAGCAGGGCAGCTAAGACTGCTAACTGGGCCACCTACTTCTAATGACACAAATACACTGATCCAAGTATCACCGATACAAGAGTGCGAGAAGGACGGGATTAATAACTGTTACTAAATCCTGTCCTCTGTGGTAGGGAGAACCAAGGGTGTATGGCAGCCAAAAATTGTAGTCTGGGTCTTTCTCCCAGCAACCACAAAATGCCACAGGAATATCCGTCTCAAAAATGAACCTGCCCTGTCTTTTTGTCTGGCTTTCACACGACAAAGTCATAGCGGTAATGTCAAGTTTGACCATCAGATATTGCGATAAGGGGGTTTACCATATACTTGAACTCGGCGCAATATGCAGAACAATTACAAACAACCTACTGTGGTACCTCCAGTATAAATGCCGAACAAACAAAATAATAACCACCGCAAAACAGTAGCAGCTGGGAGTGGAAGTTACTCCGCAATGCCCAAAAGAACATGAGGCACAGAAGGGACAACAATGTCATATTCCGTATACTAGAATGTGCACTGGGGAGCGGGGGTGGGGGGTTAAGATGGAAAAGCAGCCAGATAAAATCTCAGAAAGCCTGAACAAATTAGAAATGCTGTTGTGTACCTGAATGAACACTTAGACAAAAGACGTCCCAGTAGAGATGCTCCACAGAAACTTTAGCACTGGGTCCTCTCTCAGCCTTACGACGCTGGGAGATTACACAGCCGCAAGAATCATTCGAGAACTTCAGTGCTGCCTCAGCACTATCTTTTGGGTTTTTTAAGAGTTATTCCTTGCACTAAGAACAGTTTCAAATTGCTTGGCACCTCCTCCTGGTTTGACAGAATTCAAGTACTTGCAAAACAACTTTCCGCAATCCCAGACCTGATGTCATCAGCTTTATGTAGTGTATTTTGTCAGATGGAAACAGAATACTGCAGAAAAACATAATACAGCTATGTATCAAAACAAATAATGTTCCTGGTGGAGCTCTCTGAAGGAGAAGATTTCTATATTTGGCCTGTCTGGAGCCATAATGACCTGTACTTGTCATCTCAAGGGTAAACTGTCTGCCGTGCTCCACTGAGAGGTAATCTGAAAAATGTCGGAAGCACATCAGGGAAATTTTGACTTTCTGTAACAGTCTTAAGTCTCTCTCATTTGGTTTAAGACTTCAAACTGGTTTTGAAGCCCGATATTGATGTTTCTGAAATCCACACCAGCAGTCAACAGTATCTGCAAAACTGTGGTTTTTACTCTGTGACTTCCTCAGGTTTCTGAACTCCAATGCTGAACAGTTCATCAAGATTTACACATTTGCCATATTAGCCATTGTGACAAAGAAAAGGATCAATGCTCTGATCTTTCATTAAGATTGACACAAAAAAGTTTCAAATCCACTTTGAGGAGCTGGTAAAATCAGTTCAGGTTAATAATAGCCAGAAGATCTCATTATTTGGGGCTTGTTATTATTTGCTCTCCTGTCAACATGGATTATATCTAATCCTTGGAGACAATCTGGAACGCCTACGTTTTTAAACATATCTCACCCCTCGACATGAATGTGTGATCGCTCCTTTGTGTTCCTACAGATACTGGGAGCCAACCCATACACTGCAGCAAAGGTGACCGCGAACCTACCACAGGAAGACAGAAGCATTTTGTTTTCTTCAGGAGATGTTTGCCTGAGTGCTGTGGATGCCTGACAGTTTTTTATTTTCTGACTGCCTTGAAGCCCATTATCAGAGCAGACACAGTCCTGCTCATTTATGAAGAGGGTTTGGAATTCTTTGATGGGTGCCAATACTGGCTATCACGCTTTGGATTTGTTCTCTGTGTGCACTGTAACCCACTAGTATTTTGCCTAACTTCTGTATAATTCAGTGTTTCTTTCTTTTCCCTACCGTGTCCTAAAATAACACTTTTTATTCCCAAACCCTAAGTGTCATTCTAGGGGAAAAATGTGTATGGAAAATTATTATGTTGGGAGCATGTATTTAAATGGTTGCCAAAAGTGCACAATTTTAAAATAGTAAGAGCAAAAGCAAAGTACCGTGGCTTTTGGCCAGAAGAAGTTTTCACTCCAAAACTCTTATTTTGTAGAATCATAGAATTGTTTAGGTTGGAAAGGACCTTTAAGATCATCCAGGCCATATACTCGATAACTTCCCCAAAGAAATAATGCTGTTCCTGTTTATGGGATGGGATGGATCTCTTCCGAACACTGGCACAAAATCTAAGATTAACTGACATGAAGAATAATTTATCTTGAGTTCTCCTGATTAGGCATCCATTGGCAGCTTCTCCTGAACTATGAGGAATAACAATTAACTTCAGATGGAAATATGAAATCTAAATTACAGTTGCTAAATCTAAGAACAGCAAAGAGAAGATTCTATTATAATAAGATATATTCAAATTACATACACAGCACCTTTAATTTAGGAGAGTGGGCGCATTAGGAATGGCAGAGATGTGGATAGATTACGGAGTTTAGTATGCATTTATATTCCTCGAACTCGATTATGAGCAACACAAGATTGTACCTTGTTCTCTCTCAAAGTTTATATGCAGAAAATCTTAAACAGTTTCTCAATTGTATATGTATCTCTCCTACAGATACAACTTACCTCACGTTCCACTGGGCCTATTTTCCATCCTAAATCTTCCAAAAATTACTCACTCATCTTCTGGAAAGGAGACCAGGAACTGTGCTTGAAACCTCAACAGAGTAACACCTGATAATACAAGGAGCTTGGCAAGTGGGCCTATAGCTGTGAGAAAACGACCAGCTTTTTATTTGCGACCTGGGTCGTACAACTCACTCGCAGAGTACGGATCAGTGACAGACAGATGCCAATACATCAATACACTGATACAAAAGACTTGAGACAAAGCAGTCAGTCCGTTAACTAAAACTACTTGCAAAACATCTTTTCATTAGGAAGCTCTTATTCATTCTTACCCTGAGTGTAATTATTACCCGACGTATTTTTTCCCTAGAGCTCAGTTTACTTCCCCGCCCACCTGTCCTAACGTGGTCAAGTTAGAACTGAAAACGCTAAAAAACCCATGCTGAAACACAGCCTTGCTAGATTTTCCCATTTTAAAGGTCTTACTCGACTGACAGAACCTGCAGAGAAAGTTTCCTAGACATATCCCCCCATACCGTCTCTGCAAACTCCCCCCAAAACTCAGATCAAAGCAAATCACATTCAACTGGACAGATGTTATCTTCCAGCATACTCTGATCTAGCTCATCAAACAAGCCAACCCTCCTCCCTGTGAGCACACCATCTTTCTCTCTTTTACAAAGACTGAAGTTTAAGTAGGTTCAGATGTACCTGTTTCATCTCAGGAGGCACAGTTGACATTCTCAACTCTCCCAAACCTCCTGCTGCTGTGCTGCACAGCGGGATTACTTCTACAGTCATCACCAGGATAGCACAGCTGAGAAAACTTCCCTTACTGTAATGACCTGGCCTATCCCCCCCCATCACATTTCTTCTTTGTAGGAAACATTAAGCAATGAATTACCTTGAAAAGTTATTAGTAGCTACATCAGGGAATCACCATTCTACATTTGCTACTTTATCTGCATGGCAGTGTCCAGCTGCAGCCTTCATTTCTACAAAAGCAGTTCCAAAAGTATGCTGTTTTCTTTGCCACATACATCGAAAGTACCAAATGGTTAAGTGGGTACTGCAGAGCATGCGATCTGAAGTTATTTTATCTATTAAAAATCTCAATTTAATGATACTGTTAAAGTGGTCTGTATTATGCACATAGCAAAAAGTGAAGAAAAAGTGTTACTTATCGCCTATGTGAGACAGTACTGAAACACTGGATGCTATTCAAACATACGTAAGTATAACCTTAGAAGGAGAAAGAATGGAAACACTCAAGTTAGATTTCCAAGTCAGTCATTGTTTTGCTTGCTTTAGTTTCTCAATGTTCCACCTCTATGATGAGCAACTTCACTCTATTTAGTAACAACAATAAAGGGTTTTGAAAAGTATTCTCTTCATCTGGTGGCAGCTGCAATACAGAAATCACAGTTTACATATTTATTTTAAAATATGTGAAACAGAAGAGCAGTTCTGAGGATTCCCTTCATCTTATCGAGGAAGGCTGTAACCTGCCAGACTACAGTCATGCTTTCTCACTCTTTTTCCCCATGTAAACCTTGCTTTTTTTCTTTTTAAAAAAACAGCAGTACAGCTTATTTCCTGAACAAAATGAAACGTGCATAGGAAAGCATGCCTAAACGAACATCAAGTAAGAAGTGATTAAGCAGATCCAAAGCCCAGAATCAAAAAAGATAGGTGGGAGTCCACCTATGCATGTCAGATCTCTGATGAACAACCAAGTACGAGTATGGGACAGAGAAAATCACTCTGGTTTTCAGAAGTGGAAGGACCCTGCCTTCTGTCCAGCTCAATGAGAGCTGCAAACACCAGTATCTCTTCAACATTGAGCAGAAAAACAGTGCAGAACACTGGAGAGAAGGAAAACTGTTACGTTTGTGTGCAGGTCCTGCTCTGTGAGGGTTCCCAAACTGATTGGTTTTTTTCCAGATAACAGAACAAATCTACTTCACCATCATACTGCAAGGAAAGACGCAACTCAGTAAGTATTTTACGCGGAAAAATCACTGAAACTCCATCTCATTAATTCATCAATGGACTTCATATAAATAAGAGCTAATTCCTCAGTTTGTATGAGTTGACTTAAGACTCAGCTTTTAAGTCTTGGACTTCTTTCGGTTGGGGAGCTGCGTGACACACCTCCTGTCCCAAATCACTCTTCCTGCAATTTATTAGAATTTTATTCAGAGATCAAGTTCTCACATTTTGAATCCAACTATGCCAGACATGCTTTGAAGATAGACCATTAATGGGTTTGGGGCTGCTTCCCAGTCTTCATTCTTCTAATATTAAATTACTTAAAATTTTACCTCACAAAGATGTCCTTTCACAGACAGTCATATTATCGTGGCAGAGCTCCGTGTTTCAGAGCATCCATTTAATCACAGGCATTGCTCTTGGACAGTTTCAAATATCTTCCATTTATATTCAGACAATGACATTTCACTATTCCCTTATATATGGTCAACTCACATTCAGTTCTAATATCTCATTTCAGCAGGTCGCAGGGAAATGGAGTAAACTAAATAAAAATCCCTAGTAAGAATGGCAGCTGACTGATAAAGAATCAGTATGTTCATAGGGCCCTATTTAAATGCATTTTCTGGTGCATTAAGGGGGAGGAAAGAATTTATAAGATAGACTGGATTTTTTCCAAATGCATGTAAATAATTCATGAATTCAAGTTCTAATGGAAAGCAGGTGGGACTTGTACTGTACGTGGCTCCAGCTCTAGAAAACAGAGATGGTCATTGAACATATCCTGACAGGTAACCACAGAAAATTCTTCTTCAGAAAATACAAAATCCAGAAATGCTGAATTTTTTTGGCAGAGGATAATTCTAGCATGTTAAATTTTATTATCTTACATAGCACTCAGGAACAAATGGTAGAAGTATATGCTATGTCACAAACTTCTGTAAGATTTCAAATATTCTTGCACGGCTTCTTTTTACTGTAAGAAAAGCAAACAGCCCAAGCGAGAAGAACTTGGTAAAACACAGTACTATTGCAGAAATGCTCGCATCCAGAGATAGAATCAAAGACAGATTTTCAGATGTGTCATGCTGAATATGAAGGAAACACATTGAAACCCACTGTGAACAATATTTTCAAACCTAGAAATTCTGTTTTCGGTACCTCTGGGCACTCAGCTTCCAGTGACTTCAAGGTCACCTTTGCCCACCTACCACTTACTTAGATTTTTGGCAACTTAGCTTGTCTTTCTGTGTCCTGTGGTTATTATACAGTGCTCTTCCAGAATTTCACAAAAGTTAGAATGGAGAAAGGCTTTTTCTGGCAAGAGTAAAATATTTAGCATTTTGAAACAAAGGATAACAATGACTGTGTTTCCCAAAATGTACAAGCTTCCATTTGCATCTTACTTTGGCTGTCACTTGGGAAGACTGTTAGTGTTTAACAGGGAAATGTGCCAGAACCTCCTTTTAACACAGTAATTTTTAGTTATTCCTGAGAGATCATCTGATTAGCCCCAGGAAAGTCAGGATTTCACAGCAGGGTATTATTGCAGTTTTCCATTAAAGCAGACACATACAAACAAACAGGTCACAGCTTAACAAAATGACTAGTACAATTACATGTGTTACTAAAGCACACATTATGACTGACATTTTCTATGTGATTTTTTTCAGCTGCAATAAATGCCATAAACATAGTCATTAACTTTCTTTTAGCAAAACCTATTCATGGAAAGCCCGTGGTGTCATCTCCTCAGGTGTCTATTTAATCAAACTGTTCTTACACGAGCAACTGAACTCTTTAAATTTAGCAAATGGTCCAGCAAGGTAAACTTGTCAAACTTCAGAAAGAACTTCTTCAGAATTTTTGAAATTTCAGAACTTCTACATCTTTTGAATTTCAGCCGCAATGATGTGTGGGACAAACACAACTGAGAGGAGAGGGCTAACAACACTGAACTACACCTCTTCCTGAGCCTTACCAACATTAGAGAAGTATTACATATCCACATATCTGTATTTCCCTCTTCATTGTTTTCTAAGCTTTCTGTGTATCTCAGCTCAAACAAATGAACTTCAGGTGCATTCTTATTTTATTAGAGCCTGACACAGAAGACTAATTATCATTATGCTGGAAAACCTTACTGTGCTTCTCCACCACAAGATGAGAAGAAAATTAAAAACAAAGTATCACTTGTCAATATCTTTAAAATAACTAAACTGGAAACTCAGAATTCATCTTAATAAAACTATTAAAATCTTAACTGGATAGCAGCTGATTCAAATTTCTAATCTCCTAAAATGCTGCAAGCAGAAATGGTTAATTTTTAAATCCCAAACAAATTTGGATTATCCCCTCTAATCCCCAGTAAATCATATGAAAGATAATGAAAAACTATTTTGTTTTAATCATTATTAGCAAAACCATCTGAGAAACCTTATCCTTTAATCTCCACGTAACTGAAATATTAAGATGACTACATCAGCAATGATTTTGCTACACCTGTCAAAACCCGTGAGTCTTCCCAGCTTTAAATGCGCTGGCAATAGGGAAGCTGTAGCCAATGCCACCGTTATTATAGAATGTTTCAAAGTTTATCTGAACCCTAGCAAGGCCTTTCCAGTGGATACAACCTCATCAGAAAAAAAAAAAGCACAACAAAACACAGAACCCAAAATAGATCACGTTAGCACACACTTAAGTCTTGTCTCACACTTCAAATTTTATTTTCCTTCTACCTAGTTGATCTTATAGAAGATACAGTACATTTGCACTTACCATCCCAGCAGAATCAACTATCTTTAATAGTCAGCTTCTTAAGAAACTAGTATCCACTTCAGGCAAAGTGTAAAAAACTCAAAATCCACCTGTAAGATAAAAGGCAAAATACATTTTCTTTATCACTACCATCCCGTATCAACTAAGATGATTATGCAAGACATCTAACGTTAAGCTATCTGAGATACAGCAGGGTGTTTCAGTAGTGTTTCAGAGCATATGGCAGACAAAACCTGGAATAAGGTAGGAATAAATATTTACATTCTTGTAAATTTTATTTTGGCTCAGCCATCTTTATCAGAGCAGAGTATTATTTACATAGTGAAAGCAAATTCCCATCTGTAAACAAAAAACAATCATCAGAGCAATAATGTATGCTGAGGACAAATAATTTTTGTCTCAGGTGGAAACAAATGTAACTTACAAACATTACAGCATCCAGGGAGTGAAAAACCGTGAGTAATGTCACACAGCATATCGCATAGTTTGAACTGATCTTTCCAAACGTAAAGTAACAGCTGTAAATGATGCATAAGCAAAACCAGTATTTACCTAAAACTGTCAGGAAAAGCTTGAATAAAATAAAAGGTAAAAGAAACCTCTCTAGGAGGAAATTATAAACTGTAAATGGAAACAGCTGAAATCTCACAATGTAGAAAGAAGATTATTTATGCTACATTTGAAATGAAAAAAAATATACAGGGCAAGGCTAACTCAGTGTAAATACACACCAGGCAAACACACTGCACTAGGTTCTTAAGATGGCCAAGATCAGATGATCACAGAGATGCTGTCAATTCATTTTTGTTCTCTCACTAAGCTAAACATCCTTTACTACAATACAAAGCCTGACAAGTTGAGACAGAGAGAGAAGAGTCGTAACTCAGTACTGTTCTGTAAAACAAGCAGTCTGAACTATGTCCTTCAAGTGAAAGATGCATTTTACACTACTGGGTACCAAAACAAACCCAAATAAGCACTAAACGAGTGTACTGCCTATGTTGAAAGACTAACACAGCTCTTACCCTCTCCCCCCTGGTTTTGTCACCACTAGCAGTGATTTAAGTTCCATTGGGAGCAAATCCCCAACTGAGCTATCTTGCCTTTGCTGCCTGGGAGAAGTTGCACAGTCTGCTCCCAGAGGGCAAATGTGGATTTCTGCTAGGAGAGCCTTTCAACATTTGTGCTTGGTTGGGATCATCCACAGAAAGGAGGCACTGCTGCAGAGATACACCATCCCCGTACCAAATACGAGGAGGGAAGACTAGCTAGAGAAAACTATTTCTGCAGCTGCAGCAGGATTCAGAGTGTTGTAAAACCATATGCACAGAATAAAGAGAAACAAAGTGAAACAAGCAAGCCACGCTCTTAGTGAGGACTCCCATTATTTTATAACCATTACTTTGCACCATTTGCTCACATAAATCAAGAAGAGTTTTGACAGAAATACTTCTTTAAAGTATGAAAATAAGGAAAATAATTATACTAGTTCTGAGCATTTCTGAATATTTTTCAGCAAAAGTCTGGCTGGACTGATGGTCAAATTGTAATTGTAATGATACTCTAAAACAAGAAAAACTTAAAGGTCTATGAAAACATGCGGAAATTACATCAACACATTATCATATTTCATAAGAATTTTCACAAACTAAATACAATTTCCAGTCCTCAGAAATGAAGAATGGATGTCACAATTTTCTCACAAAGGAATTTAAACAAATGTATTTTCTAGATCTTCACACATGGTGAGAAGGAAGCAAGAACTGCCATGCACCCAAAGTAGGTAAGTACTTTTATCCCCTATAAAAATAACTGTCAGAATTTGCGCTTACTAATGTTTAGTTTTTCTCTATCCACAGGACTTCTGCCTGGTAAATACAGATACAGCACCTACGGACATCACCGCCATCAGTGAAGAAACAGAGACCTAAAACCGTTAAGCCGTTCCTCTGTGCCTGCACCATAAGCCTGTGGCAGCCCCCAAGATGATGCAAAAGCATGAGCCCAACTTTCTCTGCGTGTGCATATCTACCAGCTTGGAGGGATTCCAGCTACCAACCTCGCACTGCAAAGCAGGGGCTGTGGCAGACCGGGGCCTCCAAGCTTCCCCTGAATTCCTTCAGCACAGCTCCAAGTCCCATGGGAGTTACGAGGGTGTTGTCGTGGCGCAGCACTGAGAGCCACGCTCCCATCACCAACTCACCAGCTTCTCTTGCTTGTGCTGTAACAGGCATCCTTCATCATCAGACACAGCACTTCATATTTGCTGTTCCTTTTTGGGTAGGAAAGGGATATAATTAACTGGCCAACAAACCAGAAATCTTTTTTTAATTTTAACCTGGCATTCCCTGGGGTTATGTCACTGAGTGAGAGAATAACAACACACTTCTGGAACGGGCTTGGTGCTTCAGCCAGACCCTCTGTTCTCACATCCGCCTGAGTCACTCTGTGATCCCCCAGGCTTCCCCGCAGCTGGGTGTCAGATGATTTTGGCTGGGAGTTGTAATTGCACAGTTGGTACCACCTGCTGTAAGTTTTCAGTCCTTGTTATCTCTGCAGCAGCTCTTGGCCTTTCAAAAGCTAATTCAGTGAAGAAAGACAAAGGGACAGTTTGTGCTTGATGTTTAAACTGCAAATTTGTTTTCCAGAAACTCTTCAGATTGATAGTTTTGATTATATTTTAAGAACTCACAGCATGACACAATGAACTATCAACTCCTGCTGCTGCCATCACTTAAAGGCGGCCAAACTCCGTGCTGTTAAGTTGGATGATCAGTGGTACAAATACAGTGTAATGCCAAAGACCGCAGCGGAATTACTTTACCCACAGGTGACAGAGCTACTCTGAGGTTGTGTAAATAAGAGAATAAAAGTTCACTGTACCTCTTTATATAGAGAAAAAACAAGCTATTAGGCACAAGGAAGACTCCAGCATTTTTCTGTTTATCCCACTACTTACAACAGTCAGCATTTTTAGAAACACATGTTTTTAGTACTGCGGATGCCATCAGACAAGTAACAAGGGAGGTAATAGAGATAGTAGTCGTAGTGGTTCCAGAAACAGCTGAATTTATAGTCTTGTATTTAAACAAGACTCACGTAAACTTGTCGTAGCTTCAACACTTGAACATTCCACAGGAACGAATCAATTTAACATCAACAAATGCATTTGGATTGCTGCAGTCAGGAGATATGGGTATGGACCCAAACTAGTCTGAGAGATGCTGATAGACATTACAGTTAAAAGAAAATCTGAGTTTCAGCCTAGAGCCAAATTTCGCAAGTCAAACCCACTGCTAATCCAAAAATAGATCTGAACAGGCCAAATTTAAAGACAGTTCTGCGCTCACTTTGCTGTACAGGTAAGCAGCAATTTATTTATTGCTCTGTGGTCTTTTTACATGGTAGTCATCAAACAAAATGAAGAAAGCTAATTATGTTCCGGGTATCTTTAACCTGGAAGAAAAAACCAGCAGTTTTGTGCTCCTATGAGAAAACTGACCATTTGTCTTCTGCCTTTCCTTTCCCTTACCCTCCGCCCTGTCCAAGATAAAAGCTTCAGCCAAAGTACTGCGACATGGAGTAGGGGGAGGAAAGTATTTTTAGGTTATACGTATTTTGCCCTTCCTCTCTGGAAAGTAAACAGCAACAGAAGTTCATACTTGTTCTCAGTTATGAGTAAGAATAAACGAGGGCTTCATAATAAAATAACCTGGCATTTAACAGACACCATCTGATCTCCCCAAAAGATACAGAAAAATGTAATGCTGCAGAACCTTATAAATGGCAAACAGGTAGGATGGAGGAAAGCAAATACTTCTTTGGGTTTTTTTTAAACACAATTGTGTATTCAAAGATCAGACAGAGGCAGTAGTCACATATACCTCTAGTATGATGTGTACACAGTGTCCGGTTAATGTGTGTCTTAATATTAATGTCTTATCAAGTATGTAAATATAAATTCTCAGAGAAAATGCACATCATATGGTTTAAGCCAGCCACGTGTTACCAAGATAATTTTGAAAATCTGTTTCTGCGTTTTAAGTTATAAAATCTTTGAAACTTTTCCTTGGTCTCTGCAAAAGAAGCATTTTTCTACTTCTCATCTCTAAGTTTTATTGTATTGAGAGACATCCTAGTTCAAAATCTTTCCCTGCCTAAATCGGTGGTGTCTTTAAAACTTCTTAAGGAATTTAATAGGTCTGGAAACTCTTAGTAGGCTACTAAATCCCCCTATAAATCCTGGCAAATTCCCAGACTGCCCATTCTCACAGGGATACATGGCCTAATTACAAATCCATTAAACACTGTGAGTTCAAGGGTCTGCTTTAACCCTGAAATTATTTGATCTGCCTTACGCTAACAGCTTCAGTGAAACAGAGTAAAAAAGGACAAAGCCAATAGGAAAATAAAGTGAAAACAGGACCAGAGAGTAGGCAAACTAAAAACATGAGAAAAGTAAACAGCAATCAAAAAAGACTAAGCAGTAAAGAACACTCTGAGATAAAGGGGAAAAATGAATACTGCTTGCATTGTATAAGCTACCTCTTAGCCAAGCGTAAGTAAACTAAGAAAGTCGTTAAGATGTTGATGTCATGCCACCTCTCGAGGTACCAAAGGTATGGGAGCAGCAGGGGCCACAGCCAGGCGCCACAAGTGAGGAGGTATCACTGCAGAACTCCACCTGGCAGAGGCGTGATGACACCTTTTAAGCTGAATGTAGAGCAGGTATCCGCTTTTATTATATCTACTTAATTTCATGTATGCTCAGTCATCTGCAGCCGTGCTTTATGCAACTAAATACCACTCATAAGCACCTAACTAAACGGCCTGATGTCTCAGGGCAGAAAGATGTCCTAGGTCTTGATGTCATTGATAAAGTTACTAGAAACTCTGCCACAGGCTCAAGTGAAGGCAGGACAAGTCCTCACTGAGACAATCAATGCAGATTTGTTTTCCCATTTTCAGATTTATGCATACAGAAGCTTTGCCCTTTCATATTTTAAGGTAGAAAAACTAATGTAAACCATCAGGAAAACCTATTTGTTTTCTCTCCCAGATCTTCTATTTGATGTGACCTAAGAAGGACAGTTTGGAACAGGACAACTCTCCCTGTGTTCTGACAGTCCGGAGTCAGGCGTTTTTTTCTCCCTGTTTTCTATACGGCACTCTTGTTATGCAGGCCTTGTACTTTGTCAGCCACGATTAAGAAAAGACCGAAAAGACACATTTAAGTCGTGGACTTTGTTCAAATTATCTCATTGTCCAGGGACGTGGAGCCAGCTAATCTGTGACATTGAAAAAGAACTTATTTTTCTTGCAGACTATTTGCTTATGTCATTTGGATGGCAAAAAGAAACTCTGATCTAGGGTGCACGCAGCCAGAAAGAACAGAAAAATGTGACCACTGATTTGCCACTGTGCCAGGCAAGGTGGTATTACCTACTGTTTTATGAAGTCGTGGCTGATTGTTTTCCAGTGACCTAGACTTGACTTAGGAATATTTCTAATCTGTCATCCTAAATTTAGACATTTCTTTCCTCTCATTTTGAATACCTTCCAGCCTTAATAATCTTCTTGATTGTAACTGTACTCAACACTCACAGCAAACGTGGCCTTTAGTGTTTCGCATGCTTATTAGGCTTGCAGTATGTCAATGGCTTGTTGTTTTAACAGAATATGACACTGAAAAGAATCACACCCTTCGGCATGGTATAACCTGATTAGTGGCTGTACCAGTCTTGACATTTTTCCAACCTACTGAGAAAACACATACTTGAGGATCTGTTCTTCAAAGAGTTTGTCTCTCCTGATAAAGGCCTCCTCACCTATCAACAACCTAATGTGGTCAACACACAATACAGACATACAGTGTTTCAGCAGAATGCTATCTTATGTATAACTCCCATGCAGCGCTGCTGTCCTCTGCTATTGACATTTACTTAATAAATTGTTGGACAGGATGCTTAGATTTGTGCACATGAAGTAAAGACATAGAAGGCAGGCATATAAATACAAAAAAAGTCATCACTTTAATCCAGTGAAATAATATTTTTTCTCTTGTTTCTTTGTTGTACTTTTAATTTTCACACTAAGGCACGCAGGAGTAGATACTCACCATAACTTTGATTAAGTATTGACGACATTCATCACGAGGCTTTAGAGAAAGCAATGAGGACCGTGTTTTTTCAAAGGTGCTGTGGCTCTATGAACTCAGCAACATCTGGTCTCCAAACACATCCAGATAACTATCGCACTAGAAGAAAAGTGGACCTTGAGCAGGCAACTCATGTGAGAGCTCTTCAGAGTGCAAGTTGGCACACTCACTTCTGAAAGAGCATTTATACAGTACGGTACAGGAGTCATCAGCTTCTCAGGCATGCTATATTCAAGCACCCACAGTAGAAGAACTCACGTAAGACTACACAGTATCACGCAAAATTTCTAACATCCAGTGCAAGGCTAATTATTGCCTGGTAACTTCAGATCACCCTCACAATCTGTTCTGTTACTACGAAACAAATTAGTCCATCTTTCTCAAGTACCATGGGTAAGTTTTCTTCACTCATCAGTGCATTTAGCTACAGCTTTATACTTTTGTTCTGAAACAGAACAGTTTCAGCCGGTGCCAAGCCAGTACTCTGTAACCACAGTTACTGCAACAGGGACATTTCACCAGGCGTGTACCTTTGCGAAGTGGTACCAGGGCTTGGAGAGAGGACTTCGGATGGACAGCAATACTCCCAGAACTTCCATGCAAGTCAGGCCACCTTTCTGGCAGCACAGCTGAAGCCTCTCCCACTGTCCAGGGAAACTGAGGCATATTTTTCCCAGAGCAAGGTGCCTGTGCCGTCTGGAGGCTGCTCCAGATCTGGGGCTAGGCAGCAAGGCACCTGACAAATCAGGGGACAGTACATAGCTCCTTGACCTCTGTCGTCTTTTTCTCCGTACCGTTCCTGCCTCCTCTCTCATAACTAAGTCTCTAGGTGCTCTTTTATGGAATGGATCATCTCAGAGACCCTCTTTTTTCCCACAAAAGTTCAGCAACGCATGACTTTTAATCTACGCTTCCACCTTACAAACTAGCTGGGGTTCAAAGTCCATATAAGAAGGCATGTGTGCATCAATGGCAGCAGAATTTTCTCTACCATACACATAAAAACACTGGGTATACATAGTTAAAGGAAAACCAACCAAAGAACCAGAAGGAATTAGTCCTTCACAGCCATTTCTTTGCAATAAAGATGTAAAGGCCTGAAATCTATGATAAACAGCAGATCAATTAGTACAAAACATTCCCTCTTAATTTGTTAATCACCTCTGAATTTTACTTCATATAATTTATTTTGTGCTTCAAGATGCCTCTCAGACACTGTGAAAAGGCAGCTTGCAAGCCAACGATAGAGGGCTTCTCCTTTTAATTTTTTTGCCAGGATTTTTTTCCACTAAATGAAAAGGTTTCTTCTTTCATTACTTCCAGAAAAGTTCTTACAGATTAATATGCATTTTGTCACTCCTAAACAAAGCAAAACCTAAAAACCTCAGAACTATTCTCTCAGCAACTGGAGAAATAAATTACTTCTATTCATCAAGCATGGTCTGTATTTGCTTAATTCCAAATATTGCTACTCTTCAGTAAAAGGTCCTCTAAGATGCTTTCACCATCCGGAGTTCTGCAGATAATTTAGGCACTGCACCGAACTTGTCGAACCATTCAATGCACCTTTACAGCAAACAACAAAAAAGACTAAATATTCTGATACTTGACAATGAAAAGAAAGGAAATGTTATTCTATTGTTGAGAAAATGGGTGATGTTAATCTCATTATCTTATAAAGAAAAGACAAGATGGAGTAAGACTGCAATTCTGTTACTCTTAGGGCTGATACAGCCAGGAGTAGCTTCATAACATTTTTCACTCCGTGATGGCCTACCTGTCTTTTCAGCTGATAATTAACCCCCTCCTCCCCAGCTGCCGTATTCTATATGACGTATTCTGCCATATTCTCTGCTTTCTTTAAAATACCGATATTCAAAGTATACCACAAGGATACTTGCTGCAGAACTCTGAGCTACTCTGATACTCTCAGAATACGCTATGATCGTAACACCTGGGCGAGGGGCAGGCTTCTGATTTACCGCTGCTAGCCCACTCCATATTTTGGGTATCTTTGTTTTCATTTATATCACTACTACATTGTTCCTGCCATCAATTAAACCACCAATTGATATCCTTACTAGGTGGCATTTTCGTAAACCGTATTGTGCACTTCACTAAATAATAAAATGCAACAAGAAATTTGAATTTTTTAAGTAAAAAGTTAAATGAGGTTGCATGTCATGAATTTAAAGTAGCCAAAGCCTGCTGCTACCATGACCCCAGAAAACAACTAGCTTCCGTCTTAAATGTCTGAACTATTAATACTGAGAACTGAAATTCGCAATGACTGGTCACTGCACCACCACATGATACCTGTTGTATCCTTGCTCTCATGACAGAGAAGTCAGGAACACAAAATATGAGAGAGGCAGGATGAGCCTGGACAAAATAAGAGAGCGGCAGGACAAGTCTGACGGACATCGAGTCAGTTTTACTCATCACATTAGTGTTTATACCAACACTGGTGCCTCTTGGGCCTATGCAACACACTCAGTTTGAACCTTGGAGGAATTCAAAATATTCCTCTTTTTTGTATTTAGGTGGAAGTAATTACTTCCACAAATCTGCTCAAATTCATGTGTCCTCTGTCAACAACAGGATAGGTCCTTTCATAAGCTCACTCCGTGGCTTCCAGCCTGAAGTCCTCTACAGAACTGAGTAAAGCTGGTCAGCCGAGTCATCTGTAAACTATCGAATGGATCCAAAAACCTGTGCTCCTCTATTTCTTGTTAACTTTAAGTATCTTGTAGAGACACAGCAAGCATTACGATTCAGCTTTAAACAGTGCCGCAGTTCAATGTATTATTAGCCTTAATCTCATTATTTAGTAGAATCTAGCTGCTACCATTTAGCCAGGAGAAATACAGAGCAAGCTTTACATGTTCCTAATTCAAAATAAAATGCTAAACATGCTTTACAAGTTCCTAATTCAAAATATTCTCCACGTTTGTGGTCCCCACGTATCTCCCTGCCCGTGGTTCACTCTCCGGTCAGTCCTGCTGCTGACTCTCCGGCGTTTCCTCTACAAAAGCAATTCCGAGACACATCCCACGTTACCATCTGACCGCCACCGCGCAGGCCCCTGTCCTGGCATAACGCTCCACTTCCCAACCACAAGGCATTTTGGCAATGTCAAGTTCTGCAATAAAGGCAAATAGGAAATTACTAGCCCCCAGGCCCAAGAAAAACAGATGACAATGCCAACAAATCACAAAGCAAAGTTCAGGCTTTTGAGATGATATCAGCAGCTAACTTCTCCGAAAGAGAAATATGTACATTGAAATGTGAACTATGTTGTCAGGAAAACCCACGAATGGAGAGCCCACGGCTGACAGTCTTGCTCAGGGCGGCAGCACCACGATGACCGCTAACGATGACGGCCCTACAGCAGCTCACACGGAGGGCTCCCCGAGGCCCCGCAGGGCTCCGGCTGCTACCTGCACTTCTATGTCACTTCAGTTTTTACCTGTGTCTTCCACAAAACCCACCTGCTATTTCCCAGTAACACTTACAACTATGATTGCCCGTATGGCTGCAGAGAAATTCAGGACCCCAAAAAGCCTGTTAGCCTGCGTTAATCCAAGCATTGTGTGTGGCTTTTAGGTAAGCTCAAAAACAGCCAAAAAAAAAGAAAAAAAAAAAAAAAAAGCAGCTTTTCAGCCAAGCCTTTTATCAGGCTTGCAAACACCTGCAAATCACTTACACCACGAAGCCTGTCGACTAACAAAGACAAAGCTTTGTAATACAATACGATTAGACCTGAATAATTCAAGCACTGAAACAAATATTTTGAGACCCAGGCTGTTTACTTTCCTGAATGAGAAATTACCCAGACTTGGATTTGTTATAAATGTACTGAGAGAAAAAAAACAAACAAACAAACAAAAAAACCCCCCAAACAAAAGACTAAACACTCAGTGTGTTTACCATCTACATTCTCTCACAGTCCAAGCGCACTGAGCGTGCATGGGGCCAAGGAGGGAAGGCAGGAGGTTTTCCGTTTTCTTCTGCCTATGACATAGGACTTGACAGGGAGAAAAGATCAGCAGGATTAAGATGGGCGGTCAAAATCACACAGGCAGGATTAATGTTGGCAGCTGTTTGTTTCTTGCGCGTCGACTTTGTTACTTTGGGAAAGTGAGCTTTCCCAAAAGGAAATGCAAGTATCATCAATGTTGTTTCATAGTAATGTAAATGAGTCCTAATTTCCTAAATGTCATCCAGAGGTCATGTTGAGAATAAGGTCTTATTGTTGTCAGTTTGGACCAACTGGAGAAAACAATATTGAATGGGTTATTGGCATCAAGTGAAGAATGGCTTTTCTTCACTTGACGAAGAATGCAGGTTGAGCTCTTGTGATGCAGTTTGTTTTTCTGAAGACTGGACAGTGCATCCAATTTTGTATGTTCTGAGCTACCTGCAGGCACAGTTTTTGGAGAAGCATACTTCCCTAGCCACTGATTTTTAAGAGATCCTACTCCTGTCTCCTCTCAAAGTAGTATTGAGCAGAAACCTTTATTTTTCAAGGATGCTGATTTAATGACAGTGTGCTCTTTCATTAACTCTTTCTTTTCATTATCTCACTCTCTAAATTGTATGCTGACTTCTATTTCGTTCTATAAATTTACGATGTGTTTGTTTCAACCTGGCCGTTGTCCATCAGAAGTCCAGAGAATTGGCAGCAGCAGTGCCAGATCCCATTAAACTTACCCTTAAAGGATGAACCTGCAAACTCTTAATCTTGCTGTCTTTCTCGCTGAAAGCAGTAAGATTACTTTAGCATAAGTAACTTGGGAAGATTATAAGGACAAACTATTCTAATCTCTAAATGTGAAGGTTTCATTAATTTTTTTTTTTTAATTCTGGGGTGAACTTTCTGTTTGTTTGCTTTTCTGTTTCTTAGCTTTGTGAAATCACAGTACTAGAAAGATGAAGGTAAGAGGAAAGCAAATACTTAGTGTTTGACGGGAATCAGTACAAGCTGATGTGGTTCACCTTGGCATTAGGTGTACACCTCAGCAATTTGTAGGGCATTTCCATTAACAAAATGAAGCTGTAGGTCTCTTATCCCTAAAATTATAGGGCATAAAAATGACCAAATGCACTACTGATGTCATCTAGGAATTTGTAGAAGCCGTTCATACGCGGAGCTTGAAGGTTGGTGGAAGAAGGAACTTGATGTGTACAGCACCTACGGAAGCCCTCTGTCCAGCTGGGGTGGGCGGCAGGAGGAGGGCAGCCTG
>NW_009616751.1:0-21245 GCF_000690535.1 Cariama cristata
TCCCTCCCCCCTGCCCTGAGTGTGTGTATTTGCCTGTATTTGTATTTCTTTCTCCTTCTGCACCCTAAGCGTCTTCCCCCTCCCCTGGCATCTGCTTCATTCTGGCTCTTTCCATTCACTGGTTCCTGTCCTGCTCCTAGCACTCAAAAGTCTGAGGAAAATGTTCACTTGTGCCCACATTTTTACCACACGCCAACTGGAAGGAGCCTGGAGGATATTCTTTGTATTTCACTGATGCTGCTCAGTGGAAGCCCCCCCGAGCTGGCCCTTAAATGTCACCACCAACCTGAAGGCTTACACCAGTCTCAAACAAGAGATTCTCTATTTTCTGTCTAATGCCTCCCATCTGGGGAAACCACTGATCACACTTATCCCTTACTGCAGATAAGGCTTACAGAAAAATGAAGGGCAGCTACTTGTAATTTGTGGGGAAGGTATCTAAATACATTTCCACTGACTTCAGCCTGGAAACTGCTGTTGGCAACAGTCTATACTCAAAAGAAGTTTCCCAAAATACACTCCTGGCATTCTCCAGTTTACCGTTTTGACTAGATTTAATGATGTCAACAATGCCACCTGCAATATGAACAATGTCTCATTAAATGCAAAAAAAAAAAAATAAATGTGTTTGTGCTTACATACTCCGTTTTTCTCTGTAACACAGCTCGCTCTCTTCTTCCCGTCTCCCTTTCCCCAGGCACCAGGTATCTTTTCATACGGGTCCTCATGGGCTCACACTTCTTTCCCCACAAAATACATGCTACTAAACCAGAATTAAAGTTCTAATTTGGACCCCTTGGCTGCGACCTACATCTTCCTGATACAGAACTCCTCACAGCACAGTGGCAAAATGATCACAACCTAATATACAAAAATTTTTCCCTCAGAAGATAATTGGAAAATAAGACATACTGTGACTGCAATTTGATATTAATTTCACAAGGGAATGAATATTAGAACTGTCATATTGCAGCAAGCAATTGCCTATTTTGGTTCCACACTAACCCTCTAGAACTGGAAAAAGCCACCTTTGCCAAAACAGACCTTCAGTTCAGACAGCTGTACTTTGAAAATGCACGGTTGTCATTCATCTTCAGTGTGCCTCACCCCACTGGAAAAATAGGTTACATTACTGTTTCACCCAATGCATGCCTGCATTGTAGGTACATGGGAACACCAGCACTTTTGTGTTTCTCAGTAGACATCCATACCTTTGAATTCATGGGGGAGAAAGGGACAGTGTGCCTTTACACCAATTAGGATTTAAATACGCAAACTGAAAAACATTATATATTCAGTCACTGTAAAAGTAGATGTAGTAATTACACATCCTGTATATGGATGTATTCATGAAACCAAATGAAGTGCAAGGAATGTCTACAGACTCTCCGGAGAGATTCATCACTGCTCAGTTTTCATAAATCCCATCGTATTTTACTCTTGCCTAAGTAAATGGGAAGGTGGTGATGGGAACAGTTTTAGTGGGGGGCTGCAACACAGACCAAAATGGAAGATCCAGTATACAATTCCATTTGATTACACTCTTCCCAAGAATCTGTTTTTCCTAGAAATATTATGCTACTTTGTCAGGGCTGCTGTGTAGCTAAGCTTCGATCAGCATGTCCTCATCTACAATACCTATGTAATCAATAGCGGAGACTTGGTCTTTGCTTTGGAATTTTACATTTAATATGGTTAAGATCAATCCATTCATTTGCAAAATTAAAATATGAAAGAAACAGATGCACATCTACTGTGACATTTCTTTGCCCTTCCCATTAATGCACATCTCTTTCTTAAGAAAGATAAAAGCCCATAATCTACCAGGTTAGTATTATTTGATCATTTCAAAGAAAGTGAAGCCAGGTAATCAAGATCATTCCCTTTGTGCAGACAGACAAATCAGCTTCAGCACTTGCTGCACACTTGCCACAGTGCCCCACTTGAGCCCAAACAATTCTACTACAAAAGCAACATTTTCCAGCATTGGAAGTGCCAGAATAGAAACAATATTAGGAGACAGAACCTATGACCCCCTTATAAGTAGAAGTATCAGCAAAGGATTTTAAAGTGGTTTACATCTGTTTTTTAAACACATACACACTTTCACTGGGATAGCCACTTGGAAACCTCAAAGAAGGTAATGTATGGTATTTACTTCTTCTCAACGAGAAGGACAAGTGCCTTCAGGATGACTGGCAAAGCCACGTCCCTCCTCCAGGCACAGAGAGATCTCCATTAGAACAAAGTATAATCAGAAGTCCCACTGGGGAACACTCCAATTAAACAGTTGCTTTTATGGAATAGTGAAGATCGGTAAAGCACTTCAGTGCTGTTTTCTCCTTGATAAGAACCCCAAGGAAAAGTCCTCTCAGCATTCAGTTGGATCCAAGTTGCAAATTTATTCATAAAAACAATTCCTTAATGCATTCTGGTTTCTCTGTGCAGACCAGGGAAAAAAAGCTTTCTATGGGTGCTGTGTTTCTTGGAGAACAAAGTGTTTCGTTTTGCTCTAATTCATTCTATTACTGAATTAAACTTTGATGTATTAGTCTTGACAAGTGCTTCATGCTGATTGTATTGTGTATGATAGTATAATCACTCCCCATGCATTTCACACTAGCTGGCTGATTAATACAATAGATTACCTGCAGCACTGATGGCAAGAGGGAATCATTGCCCTTCTGCACACTAAACTCCAAATATGCATTAGAGGGAACGGAGGTGCAACCCAGGGACTAAAAAAAAAAAAAGCCTAATTCCTTAAGTTTCCCTTTCTCTCTTGCTACATACTGCTGCTCCAAGGGTTAAAGGTATACATGCATTCGGCTGCAAGGAAATGGGTATTTACATATTGAGATTCTATTTTAAGCTATCATCAACTACATGCTCTGATCTCTGTGTGTCAAGTAATGAAAACTCCTGCTCTTGTATTCCTAGGTTTTCAACTTTTAGCACAATGGAGAAAGGAACTAACCAAGCACTTGCATAATCAAGGTTATGCCTTTTTGAATTTAAGAACTGCTGCATCTCTGCAGACACTGTGCCATTTGACCAAAGGGCTTCATATAAGAACAGAAGTTTGCTTGAAAGGTGCAGTTTACAGCCTAAGACTACGATCTCCCTAAGAGAGCACTTAGGATCTGTCACATGTCCATTAGATGCCTCTCTACGCACATGTAGTACCCTATAACCTAACCACTGAAGCAAGGCATGGGCTAGTAGCCTACAAAGCTAGAGGAAAGTATAAAGCACCTGCAAATGAATCTCATTTATTAACTTCCCTAATATTCACAAAACCATTCATTTTTTCACAAAACAAACAATTGAGAGTAAAAGCACTACTAATGCTACCACAAATAGTACCAAAATACTCCTTTATGAGCATGTTAACATAATTTTAAGTAGTTGCCAATATTTACAGCTAGGTGATGAACAGAAAGCATGTTCCTGCTCAAAATAGAGATCACATATTTTACCAAATATTTTAACTGGTAATACACTCTCAGCAGTCACACTCTATTTTCTTTGACAATTTCCACCAGAAAAGTTCATATGACTACAAACTATAAATACACTAATCTACCTCTATTTAAATTTATCATTGAGATTAATTCCTCTCAGTTAATTTTTTTAGGAAGATGCAAAATCAGGAAGTTTGGTAAGTTTGTCAAACAAAACAAGGTATTTATAAAAGAAAGAGATGAAAATACCTCTCTTTTTAAACAGTGGAGCAAGTGCAAACATTTCCTTGCATAGTGCAAAGCTCAGAAAAAAGTATGACTGCACAACTATGCTCATAGAATGTAAATAACTCACTGTAACTGGCCAGAAGAACACATTCTGATTGTCTAGTCTGAATTTCTTCGTACTCAGGTTTCCTGAGTTACTTCCGTCTTCCACTGCAAAAGCAACTGTTGAGTTTTTACAAAAACAGCCTACTTCAATTAAGATTTCTAATACAAGAATCTAGTACAGCTCATGATTAGCTGATCTACTGCCTGGCTACCACAACTCAAAATTCTAAGCTTATTTCTAGTTTTCTACTTAAATTCAGCCAGCTCCAACTACAATTTTCAGCTACCTTTTGTTTGCTTGGCAGAAGTTTCTTCCCTGACCATTTTTCAGTTTACGTAGGTATCTTAGATTATGAAGGATCTCCTTTGTCTTGCTTTGACAGATCCAAGCAGACTGAGATTCTTGCACGCCTCACTTTAAATTACCTTTCCAATTTTTCAGTTATTTTTCCAGTATCCATTCAATACAGAAAACTGGAAAATATCATAAGGCTCAATTGCTGGATCACAATAAAGGTCAGAGAAATCAGCAAAGATTCAGTTATTCCTCTCCATAAATCTATTACTTCTCTCTAGTGTTAGTATTTATTAGAAGTGGTATTTGAAAATTATATGGCAGCTTCATGTTACTCAAGTATTAATGAAGAGTGAGAGGAAGGAAAAAGGTAATGCTAAGTATCAGCTTGGGCTCACAGTAAAACTCTGCCCTTAATCTTGGCAGTCATGATTCCACAGTTAGGGTCACAGTAAGTTTTGTATCAGCTCCAATACAAAACAATTTTTTTAGGACGTTTATATGTGAAACAATTCAACAGCTTAGAAATAAAAACTTCAAAAAGTGTTTTAATGTGGGTATTTCAAGAAATTTGGCTCCTGCTGTAAAAGTACTTTCCTTCCAACTGAACTAAATGGAAACCCAAACTTTCTGTATGGTATTAAAAATAAGCCCCTCAAGCGACGCTTATAGACTAAAGTTAATTACTTTCACCATTATTCCTCAAATCTGATAAATGCCACAGGAAAGAATACCCTCTTTGAAAATAGCTCCCACTTACTGTCATACTCTGGCCTCATATACCCTCATTTCAAATACCATTATGGTACATGCCAATAACAAAGGAGGAAGGAAATCATCCTCAGAGAAGATCGACAGAATCCATCTTCACAGAACTGCAGCCTGGCTTCATTCACCAGGAAAATGAAGGTGACAGCAACAATCAAGACACTCCAGGGCCATGACAGCAATTTCTTTAAGTTGTCATCCATAACTCAGGCCTTAAAGCAGCAAAACTGTCTTGTGATGCTAACTCAGAAGTATGGTTAATTTAGTGCCTCCAATACCACAAATCATTCAAATACAGTGACATACATTAACAGCTTACTCTGTGTAACCTTCAGCGCATGAAACGAAGGCACTCGTGTTTCGCAACCGTATGGCAACCACACCACATCAGCTAAGACTAAATAAAAGAGGAAGATTATCAATTAAGCAATGACAGCCTACTGGGTATGATACAGCTGAAGACACATATGTGTAAGATACCACTCTACCTAGAAGTCCCACGATGAAAGATCAAGGGAAATGTTGCAAAGCATGGTGCATCCCACCTCCTTTGAAATCTAAGTCTTCTTACAGCTTTCACTTTAAGGCCAGAAATGTACTACGTGCAATTGATTAATCTAAACTTAGAAATTTGAAGTTGACTTTATTCTCTACAGGTGTAGGACACAGGTACTCTCCTTAGCCTTAAGACAGAACATGATCCATTTAGAACACCAGATACTCAAAGAAACAATGAAAATATGGCTATAGGTTTGGCACTCAAATATGAAACTTAAAGAGTCTTGCTGTACCATTTTTGAAATATCATCAAAAACTGGGAAAAGTGAGTATTTCTACTGCATAGCTGATCCTAAAAAGGGATTGTACGAAGTATGTAGCTCCAGAAAAATGGTATTAGAGCTCAAAAACTGTAATGAATGCTTAACTTTAGTGATTCTTTTTCATGGCAGCCCTGAAGTAGTCATGAAATCTGGCATCAGGAAGGAATTTCTCCAGGGGCATACTGGCAACAACCCTAGCTGCTTTTGTGCTTTTTTCCCCTCCACTTAAGTATTAAGCATAGATAATCTGTTTAGAACAGCTGGTATGTCCCATTCATACAAGTTTGTCTCTAATTGCAACGGGAAGGAATGCCTGAGACAGAAATACACATGGAGAATAGCTTCATTTAGTTCAGGTTAAAGGAATCTAACTTCGTATTTTCTAGACATGAATATAAACCTCTATCAGAAAAATTCAAAGTGGTTTCCAAAAAAAAAAAAAAAGGTATTATTTAACACTCAATCATTAGTTTGCTTATGGCAAACTGGTAATTAAATCTCTCTTAATTAATCTTACAATGATTCCTTGCCTAAACTCAACATTTAGAATTCAGTTTTAGATGAGTAGCAAAGTGTTACTAATAAAAATTTAGGCATGATCCTTCAGGAAATACTGTGCTATTTCTCTACATGACATGACCTGGTAAAATGATATTTTAGTTTTAAATTTTAACACAAAAACGTGTCACTCTAATCCAGAAAGTGGCCAAAGTATCAGCAAATGTAAACTCAAAGTAGACCACCAGGCTGCTCCAACATCTACAAAGAGGCCCACAACAGGGCAAAGTGCTAGTGAAAAACTACTAGACTACTAGAACTACTAAGGCAAAGGCATGTTATTCCACTCAGGAAATGCCTTTATGACAACACCACATTTAGTATGCATAACAGAAAGGATTCTAAGGATGTCATCCAGGGAAGCTTTATCCCATGAATGAGGCTCATGGCAATATCATGAGAGGTTCCTACACTTAAAAATTTTAGATACCAACAAGTGGTTGAGGCAGACAGGAAAGGCTTATGCATTAAAATGTGGAGACTACCCAGTTGGAAGTACAGAATACCTTTTAAGTTCTCCTCAACACCATAAAATAAAAGCACCAACAGAGACCAGGATCAGCATGAGGCAAACCAGAACACTTCGCCAGTTTTATCCACTGCCCTGCCTTCCAAGAGCTCTTTGGACATGACACAGCCATCATATTTTTGTTCCACAAGAAACTAACCCTTGAGTTAAAACAGCTCTCCTCCCCCTTAAATAGTTCTTAAATATCAAAATGGAGGAAATCTACTAGAAATGTTTGTTTTGAAACATGCAAGTTATGTTAAGTTTCTTCACCACAAAGGCAAGCAAAAGGATATAAAGATACTGAAAATGGTAGTTCACAAAAAAAATCTGATCCTGTAATCTACACATTGACAAGCTGTTGGGCTCCATCAGTCCACCAAGCAGTAGATACTTGTCTTAGATTCTTCTACTTGACTGCTTTCATCAGATTAAGCATCTGGGATTTAATTTAACAGTTTCAGCTTTATTAAGCTGTCACAAGAGCAGCCCCGCTTTGATAACAGTAGCTGCTCCAATTATGGCTTGGTTTAGGGTTGACAAGTATAATGATTCATTCGTGGCACATGAGAAGCAATAAAAGGTTGTTTTGCATTACAGCTTTAAAAATGTGGGCACTTTTTTCATTTAATTTGTCACTTAGCTTTTGCTAAGAGGACATTTAAATTGCAGTAAAAGGCAAATGGGGCTTTTAGTTTAAATGTAATCCCCATATTTAAATGATCTGTAATGGCGCAGTGTTCAAGTGGGAACACTATTGTTTCACAGTGGGCCCTGATGGTGACATGTGACATTTGTATTCAGGTCCTGTATTATCCATGTGGCTAAAGGGCTTCCAATTTCATTTCACAGCCAGAAACCTGCAGAAAACACCAATTAACTTGCAGATCCCACTTGCCGACAACACTCAGCCTCTTCCCGATGTCTGGCATCTGGCAGTGCTCAACATTTAATTCCAAAGCAGAGCCTCGCAGCCATCATGATCCCTGGGCTGGTGCACAAAGTCAAATTTTCCTCTACTTTAAGGAAATCTTTTCAGTTTCGTAGAAAACAAACAACTTTTACTTAATTGTTCATGGATGAATACTAATGAATTACTGCTGTAGTAAGATTGCATGATCCATTTTTTCCCCTCTAGACTACAAAGAAGGTTAACTGACCTCTTCTTCAAATCAGAGATCTCAGCTCAACAGGCACCAGTAGATATTTACCGTGCATTTCCATATCCCCTCATTTTCCCAATGCAATTTAATTAAAAAGGCAAACCAAGGGGCTTCAGATAATTAATCATTCTGACATACTGAAGTCTTCAACCATAGTCACCAAGAGTTAAAGATCAGCACATGAAATTTATCTACTGAGACACCATTTAAACAGTAACAACATGAAGAATTCCAACTCCACTCTAAACTCTGGAAAGAAGATTCATGTGTTTCTGTGAGAATTTGGAAGTGTTCACCAGTGCTTCACTGAAGTTGCACCTATACTTCTCATGCTAGAAGAATCTGAGCAAGCCTTACAGCTTTGACCTGTAATCTTGATCTTTCCAATACTCCACCTTTGGAGTTCCACAAGTAGCATTTAGCTCAACCCATTCTTTGATGTACAACTGGGGAATCTGCTGAGCATAATTATTATTTTCTTCCTTCTGATCTAAAGGCTCTAAAAATCAACTAGTTAGTTATGTGTAAGTTTTTTTCTTAACTTGAGGCTTTTGAATCACAAATTGCTTACAGAATTAGGACTTTGTATTAGAAATTGACCAGGTTCATACTTCACATCTAAGTATTCGCAGGTTTTGGGCATGGGTTTTGGTGGGGTTTTTTGTTTGTTTTTTTTTTTTCTTTTTAAATCAGAACCTTCAAACATTCAAACCCAATCTGACTTGTACTGAAGTTAACAATTTACCATAAACTTCAGCAAAAAAAAGATCAGAGCCCAGTGTGTCCTTCCAGTAACCTTGCCAATGCCCAGCGCCAGGCAGGAAGAACCAGTTAAGTTCTAACAAAAGGCTCAAGTGACCCAGTCAAGGAGCAAAGCTGAAGTTATTTAAGTATGCTTAAAAGCCTATGCCAAGATGGAACTGACAAAGTTGTCATATGTCTAGCAGTTGGCAGACAGCATACCAGGACAAGCAAGCCTTTACTGAGCAGAATTTATGTTTACTTACCATTTACATCCTAAAATTCTCTAACTACAATGTTAAATTGCTACCTACCTGTGAAATAAATGGGATCATAGATAAAACTTTTAAAAAACACCTATGTCACTTCCAGATTATGCTCAACAGATAATAACAAAAGTATGCAAAGGCCTGTCTCACTCCTTTTATTGATATTTTAGTTCTCTGACATCCTAGAATATGACAAGACATGAAGCCAACATTATTTTAGAACATAACAACATCACTCGCTTAATCCCAATGTCTGAGTTCTCTCTGCCACTGCTAGCACAGATCATATGTTGCAAGGGCCATCCTGCTCTTCCTTCTGCAGTTTGCTATTCTAACTCTGGTCTCCCTTAAAATCTCCTTCAACCTTTCTACATATACTTTTTTTAGATATGCACATTTCACCTGGAAAAAGCAATGCATTTAATTTGAGTGAAACTCAAGGCGAAATCCTATCAAAAACATTGTAGTAGCTTGTAACTTTCACACAAGGTAGGAGCCAAGCTGGAGAGAGTCATCCAAACAGCAATTTTGAGGGAACTTACTAAGCACCAGTGGAAGGAATCCTACTGGTGTAGGGAAATGGGCAGTTCAGCAACATATATATAAGCTGGAGGTCAAAGAAACAAGTTAAGTTCTACTCTTAGCCTACTGAACACCTGAAGTGATTTAAATATACTTACAAATGAAACCATGGTACATGATCAACATATTTGATACTGTTAGAGGTGGCAGAGCAGTTCAGGACTGAAACAACAGGGTCTGCCTCAAATTGCAAATGCAGCAGCTGAGGTATTGCTGAGGCTGGAGGTTGCACTCAGCTTTTTGGTAGTGGCACCTATAATTCTGGCTAAACAGGTAAACTAATCAATTCAATTAATTTAAAATTGAGAGAGAGATTCCACCTTCAGACAGTTGCTGTCAAGAAAACGACGTTAATATGAAACTGATGAAACAGGAAGGGGAGCCACTAAAACAATTATACAAAATCTTTTATGTTTATTGGCAGCATGGGGTAAGACTGCTACAGGTAACAGATGGAGAACACATTTCTGCCTCTCCCACCACCTACCAGCTCAACCCACATAAGCAATGAAGCATGAGACCCTCCAGTTTTCAGTATGGTGGGATACAATTTTGCTGCATACATGTCCAGCTAAGCATGTGCCCTGTTTGGCAAAAACTGTTACTCCTCAACAAGCCAAGGCATCATAAAAATGACATACTAAAAGGCTGTTACAGTTGAAGACAAGTAGTTATATCTACGTCCTCTGAAAGAGTTTTGCCTGCTCTGATATTAAGGCTTTCCACGACACAAGTCTATTATCACAACTAGATAGCTATTGCTTTATTAGCCTAATGCTTCATGTAGAGTGCACATAACTTACACCAAACAGGTTATAACCACTCCTAGCCCCACCATTCAATATGCAATCAGCCACAGTCATCTTTAACCTTTAACAGTGGAAAACATAAGTTTTGCTTTTGACACGTCCTTTCTAAAGAAAGCATGTTATTCTTGCTTGGATTTAATTTCATTTCACCTGATTTTGGACCTTTAAGATATATCAAGAGCATTATGATCTTCGGCTCTCTGCAGTGTTTACATGATGTCCCATAGGGCATCATCTGTAAGGTATTTTTGTTTGTTTGCTATTTAATATTTATTTATTTCTACGTTCCATGCCACCTAAGTCAGATCAGAATACGTCTCAAGACGGACCCTTTTAAGCTTAGACTCGAAATGTCTTTCCAGATTGAATGTGAGCACAGGTAACTACTCCAAGTTCCGTGAACCATAAGGCAATTCCCTTTAGGCTATGTGTCTTCAGCTTGCTTTGAGAAAGTCTCCAAGACAGCATCCAAAACCTTACTACAGTTAAGATATACACATCAATCCCTTCACTCATACACTCAGTGAATTACCTTTTAGAGAAACAAATTAGATTTACCACTGTGTTTTAAGTAATTCAGGTTGACTTTTATCACTTTTATTTTCTCACTTACGCACCAACTCGTTAGTAGTTTGTTCCAGTACCTTATACCTAGGAAAGCAATGCTTGTGCTTACTTAATATTCTTTCCACTCACCTCCCCATCTTTAAAATATTGGTGACACTTCTGTTCAAGTTGTTTTGAATTCCCTCTTCCTAGCACAAATTCCTATAGATTTTGAGAACTTCTGAAGCAATAGTTCAAAAATGTGTTAGCAAGTTTCTGGAACACTTTAGAGCAAGTATCCTCAGACCTTACCAGTTTAAATATTCCTTTCCCATTTCACCTGTGTGCCTGCCTCTGTTGTACAACTAAGTCAGGTATCCGGTCACAACTGACCTTTCTTGCAAAGCAGTGTTAATTGTTTTAGCTCTCTGTTATTTGATCTTCTTTCCTGCTCAGTAATGAACTTCTACTTTACTTTGTTGCTATCTTCTCATACTCTTAATGAATATTCTCTCTTTGCCTTCTATTTCTCGCTAGTTGTGAATTGATTTCTTCCTTAACCTTTCCAGTTTAGCACTAGTGGCTTATATCCTTACCCTCAGTTGTGTAACTATATTTCCAGTCTTTGCTTTATTCTTTTTAGATCCTCAGGTACTTACAACCTGTTGCAATTGTACTTGTGTCATACCATGCTTCCTCGCCTCCAGCTGCAACTGTCTCATGCTGTAGATCAGAAATTCAATTTCACCCAACCTTAACTGAACAAGCAAAACTGCAGAAAACTCTAACCTGTTTTACCTAGTACCACAATAAAGTTTCTCTCCACCTCAAATATGTAATTGTTTCTCCATTATACACATGAACACTTAAATAATTTTGAAGTCTGCGCATTTACCCAGTTCATCCCAGAGCTGCCTATACTTGTCAGTCATTGTAGTTCCTTGTTGCCTCCAAAGTGACAGACGAGGGTCAGCCATGAACTGTTCTGTTATCAACGTCAACATGCGAGCTCCATTTGAATCTCTCATCTTTAGCATCTCTCGCACCTAGGAAACAAGTCTTTTAAGACAAACTTGAAAAAACAAAGAAAATCACAGTACAGGCAATATGCTGCAGTGTTAAATATTCCACCTCTGTTAAATAAGAAATGTAAATTATATATGTGAAATTTTTAAGTAGAAAGAGTAGTCTACCTGCCCAATTTTAACAATTTTTTGTTTCAGTATCCCATAGCAATTCTTCAAAGACACTTCTTCCACAAATAATTCACAGTTGTATTATGCAAACTGCTACAAGACTAATTTCTACAGGTTCCTCCAACATTCTGGGGATGGGAAGGAATAGAACAGCAAAGCTGCCAACGGCTGAAATGTTACACTGATCAAGACACACCAGACTGCAGTCCATCGGTGTACAACTCATTATTAAGTTGCCATCACATTCCCAAGCCTTTGTCTTGTTTTAGAACAACAGGACTTTGAGTAAGACACAAACAAGTACAGACTGGCTTGGAGTGGGGAGAGAAAAAAGGGAAGGTTTAGAGTACTCCAACACACCTTTGCAAAAAGCAAATTGAGCTGCTTCCCTGATCCATGGTATCCACCCTGGGAGAGGAAGAGTTTAACCTGTTCTTGGACCTGTTCCTCATCCAAATGCCAGCAGTTTTCATCATCTATGCTAGCACCTGCTGTTGGGTCAGGAGCACCTGCAAACAGCAAGAAAAGAAATCATTATGTTCTGTACAAAGAGAGGTTCCTGGGTCCACAGGAGCACACTACTGCAGAGCTTTTTGGATTTGTGTTTTGTCCTGATTTGTATGTCTTGGCTAGAATCAAAATATTCTTTAAAATGGACTTATATTTCTCCTGAGTAGTCTTAAGCACTTAGAAATCATAGCCTGTAAAAAGGTATTTAAATAAATAGTATTTTCTAACAAAACATTAAAATCAAGTTGAGCTTTTCTTCATCCCATCTCAGCAGCTATACTAGAATGCTTTTACAAAGGAAATTAGACTCTGTATAGTATTTCCACAGCTGTGATGTTAAAATCACTCTCGCCAAAACACTTGTGAAATTCAGCAACCTTCAGCAATCTCACCCAGGTTTAAGTGACTGCTAGTGAGCACTGCTATTGATGAACATGAGGAAAATCATCACCTCTCTGCCTCTGAGCTGTGACAGCTCTGCAAAGCTAAACAAAGAGTAAAAAAAAAATCCCCAAACAAATCCAAAGTCTTAAAGCACTAAAGGCATTTCCATCATCAGTAAGAGTTACAGCTGTGTAAGACTATGGAGCTTCCAAAGGAGCATTTTTACATAGGCAACATAATCAGCACAGGGTCAAAACAGAGCAACTCTACTTGAATTAGCCTAGTGTGAACTGAAGTCACTAGATTTATATCAGGCAGGGCTTTGGCCCCAGGTTGCTCTAACTCAAATTTTGAAGTTCAGATCAGTGATTTTCCACCAGTGGCCTCTTCTAAAGGCTGACAAAATAAACTAAAACAAGTTCTTGCACCATTTAGCAATCTATACTTTTCTGAAGAAGCCTGTACCTCCACTGGATATTTTTTAAAATGTAATCAAACTGAAAAGGCTGAAAAGCACTTATCTAGACTGTCAGGGAAACAACTCAAGGTACTGCATCACTACACCACATGTAAGGTACTTTAAGCATGCGCAAGATTCAAGTTAACTTGACATTTTGATTTTGGACTTGTCACAAATGTGTGATCTCTATCTCTGTTAGATTTTGAGAAGATGTTAGAATTGGAATCACATTACACTATCTATCACTTTTAAATCTGAGTCCATATTACCCCTGTACATCCCCCACCCCCCCTCCAAAAAAAGGGATACTAGCAGGAAAGGAAAATCACATAGCCAGATTTGTAAAAAATTGCTTTTTCAAAGAAGTCTTGAGAACTTGAAAAGCAAGTATAGCTACAAGTCTTCAGAGGTATAGGAACTAAACATTGATTCTATCAATTCAAGCCTTCATTTCACAATTGTAGCTCTGCCATGCAGGTGAAGCTTTTGAGCAGTTGCAGGGAATGCTGGAATCTTTACTCAATGAAAATACAACTGGAAGATTTAAAGAGTCAGAGGGATATCCTGTCTACTAGTTGCTCAGAAAGTAAAAAGTATCTTTCAGCTCAGCAACTTCCTAAACTGCCTCCAACTCCAGGGCCTACAGCTGGGCACACTGCACTGCTCTATGTGTGTGTGTGTATATATATAAAACATATACATATATAGATTAATAACAAATTGTGTCTTTGAAGATGTGAATGAACTCTCCTGCCTTCCACAGGAATCATCATAGTGCCTCAGAAGGCAGGAATCAAGTCCAAGACAGTACAAAAACCAAGGAATAAAAAAACCTCCACTTCCATCTTTAGTAGGTTAGTTTTAAGGGACTTTTAATTCAGCCAGCTACACAAAACACATACTGCTAAGTCTTCAATTGCAAAGAATGAGATAAAAAGGGAAATCAAGCCACATGAGAACAAGCAGTGCAGCTGTTACACAGACCCAGGTTTGCAGTATCACTTTGCAAATAGTTTAAATATTTCAGTGCTTTAAAACAGAGAAAAGACCTGTGAAAAGGAACTATATAAAAGCACCAATATACACTTATATTTATCCCTCAATTTAATGGAGATTTATCTTTAAATAATCTTGGTATGGTTACTTTTAAATTGAATTAAAAATAGCCTGAGATTCCTCAGCTAAGCTTTCCTATTTAGGAAAAGAAAACAAAATTCCTTCCGTAACCGTTTACATTTTATCAAAAGCTCATCAGTCAGTTTGTGCTAGAAGGTTAGATTTCAACACAGCTACCGCAGATTCTTTAACAACAGGGTTTCTTTACAGGAATGAGGGCGCCTGCCGCCCCAGGCCAGCAGCACTGCCCCCACCAAAGCCTCTTCTCCCAGCATGATCCCAAACATACCTTCCCCAAGGGCTCAGCATCACTATACTTACACCAGCATTATTTTCATGCCAGTAGGCTAGAAGACTGGAAAAGTTGAAGACACCAAGCCCTACAATGCTGTTCAGCATAGTACTACAGATAGGTCTGACTCGGAGCAATTTTTTTCTTAAAAGATCTTTTACAGGCTACACTCAAAATGTGTACTACAGTACAACCAAAATTTTTAATTGGGATGTGTAAAAAAAAATTTCATCATACATGTAACCAGCACCAGCTACAGTTGTAATTCACCGATCTTTCAACACCATTGGCAGTGTTCTGCAACAGCCATGGACTAACAAGGCATGGAGACAGCATGTCCGATCCGGTATGAGTCCAAACCACTCACTTTCCCACCACAGCAGCAGCCCAGCTTCCTAGTAGTGCGGCTGGGGAAGCCTCAGCTTCCATGGCCTATGGTCACGCTTGTTTTAGTGTCGAGACACAACCACCTCCATGTCTCTGAACCAGGCACTTTTCAAGATCATCACATCCACTTGCAGTCAGGTGAACACTCATTGATCTAGCCTGTTTTCTCTCCCACTCAAACACAGATCACTCTTGAGCAACAGACAGGATTCCTACACTGCCACTTTCTTCTGAAGTCATGGGACCTGATGCGTAGACAAGAAACTATATGGACAAGCAACAGAAGGGAGCTGCCTCAGGAGCTGCGAGATGAAGTCCCAGCAACAGCCATCAAGAAGGCTCAGGCTCAACATTGAGCTGAAGGTTCAGCCCAAAGGTGGTGGCTTTGCTCAGGGTGTGGCATGGCCCTGAACGGGCAGCACGAGGCTTTAGCAGATGGACAGTCTGGCTGCGGGGAGGAACATGGGTAGCCCTGAATTTCATCTCCGCAGCACAGATCGGTACCAAGACCAAAGCCTGCTCCTCACTTTTAAACCAGGGATAAGTAGTATTATGTGCTTTAGAGAGGTGTCATGAGGATAAATTAGTTCACATTAGAACTATGAAAGTGAAAAGCACTGTATAATTATACTAAATATTAGAACCTGTAATTAAACTGTATCAGTTTATAGACACTAACATTAATTTCCCTTCCACAAATCTCTGGCTTTTTTAACTTCTGTTGTGACTGGTCTTTGAAATAGGTTTTATGTCATGTACTTACAGTTAAGTACAATAAATAAAGTATTTATACTCAGTATACAGATACAGCCATACATACTTACTCATGCTCTTTTAGCAAAATTACTAAATTGCAATCTTAGCAATCAAAGCAGGAATATTGTGCGGAATTGTTTGTAATACCGAATATCCAAATAAAATTGAAAACAGGGTAACAGCCTTTAAATATTTATGGTCATAGCAGGTTACATGTTAAATATAATCAACTTCCAAGTTCTAAGCAGCAGAAGCATTTAAAAAAATACACACTTTGATCCTTTAAACAGCAATTCTAAGAGTAACTGCTTTCAAAATGAGCAACCACATTCAAGAACTCGTGTTGTATATGAAGGACGTAACCTCAAAAAGTAAGCAGAAGCAAAGCAAGGGGTATTGACTAAAATAGGCTAAGAATTGCCTATATTTCAAATACTCAGGTGCAGATCAACAGTGAAATTTGGTTAAAACAACAGAAAGCAGTCTTTAAGGCAAACTGCTTCCCTGATCTTTATTTCTCAAGAATCACAAGAGTTATCTTCAAATGAAACCATGCCAAATTACTCACTTATAGCCATACCAAAACTTTTTTGAACTTCATTTTATAAAAATCTTAATTGAGGTATACAAATGACCTGTAGATCAGATAAATTTTATTAAATGTCACCCCACAGCAGCATTAAGGAGAAGCAGATGCGGAAAAATTTTTCCAAATAAAAAACATGATTTACTGAGTACTATGCAAAGATAGAATTGTCCCACCTAGAAATCAATACTGCTGTATGCTGATTCACAACAGAATAGTAATTGATTTTATAAACTTAGTGTTCTCAGAATTATTCTAAACAATAAATATATAAAACCAAAGATTATAAAATTAATGATTCAAGAATATTATCATGCCTTTGATTCCCCAAATGATTCAAAGTTTAGACATAAGTCACTTAATCTTGTACTTAATTTCAGAACTCTTGGGTGGAATACAGCACCTGTTCAGCAGTGAACAGCATCAAACAAAAACAGCAACTGCTGTGAAGCAGCCAGTGCTAACAACAGAAAATATGAAGACAGGACAGGGTACACTAAGTTGCTGAGGTAAGTTAATAAACCCCTAACAAATTTTTAACTTCCAAAAAGTTCTTTCGCTTCTATCTGCACATACAAGAACTTATCTGTTGACGATATCTAACCTCTCCTGCTAAAATCCAGGTCTCAGAAACATTACATAGGAATAAGTTTCGAAGTCTAGCTCTGTGTGGTAGATAAAAGAACTTCCTTATCAGTAGAGATCAGCATGCATTATTTTCATTTATTTTTACCTTCCACATCTATATAACAAGTTTTATTTTGATGTTTAATGTATCCGAAAAAACCTTTCTGAAAAATATTAATGTCATAAATTAGTTTTTCATGTGATCAAGCTTTCATTTTATTTTACATTGTACTAATTTACTGCTACTGGGTTTCTGAAGTTTCTCTAGTTTTGGCTAGTCTTGTTGTTACTTCCTTCCCAAATCTGGTTCACTAAACAATTCTCATACTAAGCATTGGAGCACTTCACTTTCATCCTTCTTGAAAGGAAACTCACCTGCAATTTCCTACTTTCTTCTTTTGCAACTAGTCTCTCAAACAATTTTGCCAGTTTAAGTAGGGTCACATGAAAGATTCCACCATTTTTCTAATAATGTATCTTCTTTAACATTAAATATTCCCTTGTGGTAGATCGGCAATACACTGTATTCCGTTGTTCAGCCCTACTCTATCCCACAATTTTCCCCTAAAATCCCCATCATTTCTGTTAAATACCCTAAATTTGTATTAACACATAATCACCTGTACCTCCAGATTGCCCTTCAGAACTTACAATATACAGGAATAGCACTAGATATTCTGAAGTTTTCTTTCAAAGGGATTTTTTTTGGATACATGTTTCCTTCTTGAATGACTCTGTTGGTAGTCCTAATACACGTTACAGAATAATGTTTGCAGAGGATGTACCTAGATCTGCCTGGACAAATACAGAAACAACTACCTAGGTACCTCTGCTTCTGAGAAGACAAATGTAAACTGCTTTTTCCCAGGTCTTCCCTCTTAAATTGAGTTCATCTGCATGTGGCTTTGTACTGGTGGGTGACTCATTGTGAGCTGGAGAATCAGAGAATGGGAGAAAGTCTGGAGAAATTCATACAGTTCTTCTAAGAGCAGAGATTGCAACAGCAGCACTAAACAGGAAAGAAACAGTACAGCTTAAAAGGAGAAAATGAAATCTGTTTGGAGGTTGTCCTCATACAAATAAAAGGCAAACCCTTTTTCACTATGCACATAACAAATCAATACTAATATGACATTAATACACAAACAGACCTTCACCCTCCATGCCCCAATCCTGCAGTTACTTTCCTATTTCCACTCAAATTCTCAGGCACATAGTTTGACCTTCCAATCAATTTAAGTGAAAGTTTCATACCTAAGAGAAGGCAGATCCAAGATGACAAACCCAGTTGATAATCCATTATCCTGACTGTTTCCTTCATAGTCTAACACACCTGCCAGCTTCCTCTGCTACAATGGTACCAAAATTGAGGAGGAAAAAACCCCTCAGCTAAGCAGGACTGAAATCTACATCCTGCGCCCCGAGTTAGCATCCCAAATTGAAACCCAATGTGAAGCCAACAGTTACGCAGCGCATTGACGTCAGGATATTGGTTTGAATACCTACATTAGTCTTCAGTACAGAAGATCAGACCCCACAGATCTCCAGTTTTGAAACCCTCAGGAACATATACAGTTGTAGCAGCGTCCCACGAGAAAATCAGAACACAACAAATCTTTTCAAATGTAAGAGGTGCTTTTTGTGCTCCAAAAACATGCAAAACCCTCTTGTAATGTAATCACCACCAACTGAAAATTAGCATGGCAGATACAGAAAAGGATTCCCAACAAATCACTCCACCCTCCTGAAGAAATTAGTGAATGGACAACACAGTCCCGCCTTCTAACAGCATCCACTTATTTCTTCCTGCCACGAGGCCCAGTTATGAAGCAAGAAAGGATATTGCATCATTTGTATCCATCGAGGAACTTAAAGGGATCTCTCATTTCAAAATCCGTGTCAGTGTAAGTCGCTTCACTAGTTCCCTCAGCAACCTCCTTCACAAGGAAGGCGGCCAAAGCCAGTCATCGAATGCTGCATAAGACAGAATTTTGAGCAAATGAACCATTATCCAATTCAGCTTTTGTGAAAGGAAAGTACTGCAGAGTTGTTCCATCTCCCCAGCCAGCTCATAAACAAGCCAACAAGACCACTGTGGTCAGAACCCTTCAAAGCCCTGGATCATTCTTACATACAAATAAGTAGTATTCAAGAGCTGATTTCTTTGCCTATGGCTGGAAATATATGAAAACTAGAACTAGTACAGCTATCACGAGAGGAGAGAAAAAAATTTTTTTTTAAATTGAAGTTTTATATAAAACCACCCTAAAATTAAAACACCTCTAGGTTACACTGAAAGGAACTTCGTCATTCAGCTCTAGATTCAGGACCTCCCTTTGATCAAAGCTATTTCTGGCGTTTCTGTGCCAGGTGTCCTCTCACTTTTATAAGCAAGTTGTTGTAAGTTTTTCCTCTTCTTTGCTTGTGCTTTCAAGTAGTGTACAATATAATTCCTCCTCAAACACTAGCTTAGTGAGGTTAAACTGTTCAAAGCAAGACCCATCTACAAGTTTGGTATTACAAACTGAATTATCTGCAGCACAGGAGTTATGACAGAGTGAATGGTGATCTTATGCTCACCAGCCTATGCTATGAGAACCAGAGATAGAATTCTTTTGGTTAACTTTATTATTTTTAATTTAAGGAATTTGATTAAAGATCAAAATAACAGAATTACAGTGTGAATCCCAGAAGAACGCTTACTTGCTACATAATCAGAGAAACTTATTTTTTCCTTACAAGAATGCTGCCATTTAACATTGTAAATATTTTTTTAAAAATCAGACCATGGTTTTATCAGAATCTGAGAGGAAATGCAGGAGATTATAGATCTTCTTTTGTAACCAAGCTTTCTTTGGTAACAATAGTTTATTTTCTTATGCTGCCTGGATTTTCTACTTCAGTTTTTTGGTATTTTGTTAATCCCGATCAATAAAGACATACTGCAATCTCATTTACTAGGAAAACAGCAACAGTTATAGGAAACATTTTAGTTTTGTGGATAACTTTAAACTACCCTACTCAAATTCATTATGAAATTTCGTAATTGATCATCAACTTAGCTTTTTGTTTCCTATTCTTTCTGCTATTTGGGCTGTCATATAAACATCAAATGTCTCTCTAAAAATATTTTAAAAGCTAATGAATAATGAGATATTTTCACAATAAGAAAATTGCTGACAAAGACTAGCATACCTATGATTAGTACAATTAGACTTAACACTGATCAAGTCTAAGCACTCTCTGCAACAGCTTGGCATTTCTCTTACATTAGCCATAGTATAGCTAATACAGCCATCATCTGTCCTTCCTTTCTCACCCCTGCCTTCCCCTTTTCTAATCACTCTTGACTGTTTGAATCTGCTGTGCCACCCTCATACTCACTGTAATTCTTCCTTCCCCTCAGTCCCTTACATTCAGGCTATTGACAACTCTCATGTGATACATGCCTTCAGCTTACATCTGAGCATCTTCCTCTATTGCTTAATGTCCTGCATTTGCTTCAGCTTCCCTTCGTTTGCACCCTCACCAGGCAGCTCTGCCAATCACCTTCTCATTACGTTCCATAACAACTCAGAGCAACTGCCTTGCTTCTGGCCACATCCCCATAGCCCCCAAAGCCAAAAAAGAGCCCTGCTCCTGAAAGTCACCTTCTTGCAGCACCACCTGCCTGGGCCTGCCAAGGTCACCAGACCCTAAGGAGAGGGGTCAGGCTGCAGATGAGCCCTGTTATTGGAAAGACTCCTTTCTTTTGCTCTGCCTGTATCTAACACTATATCTAACACACACGTGGTTTTCTTTCTGTAGCATTAAACAGCTTGGTTATGTTTGCAAGTTCTTTGGAATAGTGGTCGTCCCTCTTAAATATCTAACACAGAAGAATTCTTCCTATCAATGAACAAACAAACAAAAAAAGATTTTTAGATACTTAGATAACTTATTCTTCCCCTCTAACCTGCCCTTAACTCTTACAGCTCTAGTCACCTGAGAGGATGTTTCTGTCAGGTGACTTCAGAGGAACTCAGGACCCTAATAAACCAACTGGGTCACCTCAAACCCACAACTACACACTTT